>NW_024090255.1:0-135160 GCF_014356525.2 Nilaparvata lugens | reverse complement strand
AGTTCTCTGGTAATATTGCGATAAGTTTCGGAGTCGACTGCATTATTTTGAACGTTTCTCTACTCAAGAGTTTTATTCTAATTTGTCAGCTGGCGACACTTTTTTCAAACTCTTAAGGAGTCCATCTAGATTCTTGATACCATCCACTATGATTGGGGGTGGGCATTTCTTTCTTCTCTCTCTTCTCCACGTCAGTGGTTTTAGAATTAAAGTTCTGTTGAATTCTTTTTGTAGACACTTTTTGACTTCTGGCGATGGAGTACTAAGCTTCCTCTCTTGTGTAGCCCGCTTAGTACGAGTCCTTATCCATTCCGTTTCTTGGCCATTCTCCTCATTTTGTTTAGTAGTTCTCGCTGCTGAGCTGGTATGCTGTGAGCTCGATCTTCTCAATATTCAGAAATCTTGATCCCAATCCTGCACTTTTTTAACAGTTCTAAGTTGCTCTTCTCAATTCCCTTCCTCTTCTCATCGGTCTCTTTCCAGGCGATGAAAAATACCTCTTGGTTGAAGTTACAAGTCTATTTAATTTGATAAATTTATCCGATGAACACTGGATTTCTGAAGTATTTAGCATGGTGTTGGTGTCCATACTCTCGTTAGTGGCTTCCTGTTCTCCTTGCTGTTCTGTAGGAATACCCGGTGGCTTCACTAACTTCCACATATTTTGAAAACATGCCTTTCAAACAGCCCTCGTATCAACACTCACTCACGCACATGGAAACGCGAACGCGAGCTTTAGAACGGCCGCGAAAAGCAGGTCGCTTTGCTTGCATGAATTCCGCGATCGACGACCGATATTCGATGCAATATTTTTGTTCCACTTTTGATGGCGAACAAACTGCTGACTCACTACTTCTACATTACAAACTACTCCACTATACGTCCGTTCTCTACGAGTTCTAACGTAATACTGAGTTAGTTTAAAAATGGCGACAAAAGCTGGAATTGGTTTCATGAAAAAAAGTTTGAAGAATCAAAAAGTTTTGTATGAAAAATTATAAAAAATATCCAAAAAACACTCTATTAGGTATTACTGGAACTACTACCGGTTTTTATATTTAGAAAATATCAAATCAACTTTGAGAGGTTGTTATGTTTATTAGAAATGGAGAACATGAACAATTAGTAATCAGATTGTGTATGGATAAATGTGATGATGGCCAAATTTGTATGGAATCTACATTGTTTGATGCTTTGAAAAATAGAGTAGGGGTTGTGGAAGAAAAAATTGCAAATAATTTTCAGAGATTTATATTCAAATCCATTAGGTTTTCATAATTTCTTGATAATTTACAAATTTTCAAGAGAATTATCGATTAGTTCTCTTACAAGAATATTATGATATTTTTAAAGATTGATAATAATATTTTTTTGATTTTTTGGAAAATAATCTCATTAAAAGACATATTCATAATTTTTAGATCATTACTCCCTGATTCATTATTGTAATGGTTGATGTGAGAGGCTTTGTCAATAATCATCATAATAGAGAATGGAATAAAAACAGAACAATGTCAATCCTGTGAAGGACCAATTACTTCCAATCTGGAATGGTGTCTAAGGAATTCAATTTACAAATGCTTATTGGTGAAAAGGAAATTATAGATCAAATTTTTTATAAATTTCCGATATATATAGCCTTTGAACTCCTGTTTCTGTTGAGAATATAATATCTCACTCATTTCTCACAAAATCAACAATTGGTGTTTATGCACAAATTAATCAATTTAAAACACCAATATATCCTGTTATTTTCAAGGGAATTATTTCAAATGATATATATGAAAATCATCGGTTATCACAAAACAATATGGATAATTTTGAACCAGAAATTATTAAATGTCTGTTTTGTCATATTGTGAAGATTACATATGGCCAGGAATTTCCTCTTGAAAGGTAGAATTTATACAATAGGTAATCTTGATGGACTAACTTTGCACGGGTTCATGAGAATAGTAAATATGGTATTACAATGTACACATCAATACTATACTATATGAGAAAAACTGTAGTCTTCTCAGAAACCTTTATTCTATGAAGATTCTCTCAAATACCCTATTGGTAATAAAAAGATCTATCAGACAAATATTTAATGAGGATGTTATTTCGTGTATACAAGAAATAAATAGATATCAGCAATTGGATTATATGAACATAAACAAAAAATAGATTTTAAAATAAGATCTTAATTACGGAGACAAAATGTTAATCTGAACACAGGAATTATAGATAATATAATAGGAAAAAGGACAAACTTCTTAAACTCATTAACTGAAAATAGACATTTTGATCAATTCAAAACTGGAAGATATAAAACTATTACTAAACTGATTATTCTTAATTTGTAAACTATTCATCTGGATCTTATGGTAACATTATGCTAAAAAAATTCCAGTCGAATTCCATGATAAGATTTGGATTCATTTGTCCAGTATCTACAAGTGAACAGCATCTGGTCTATTGAATCTAGAACTTGTTGTTGGAACTTTCATATCTTGTGATGAGGACTGTGCATCAGAAAACGTAATTTGTGATCTGTTGAAAGAAAAGATGAGTTTTTACATGATTGAGTCACCAACTATATGAATATTTAATGAGGGATATTTTATGATTCTTAATACATTATGTATAGAATCAATATTTGGAAGAATTAAGTAGAGATTGGTTGGATATCATACAAATTCATTGAAAACAAAAATAAGATGTATCGAAATTTATATTCTAAGTAATATTTATTCATATATTCTTATCCAAATACAATTTTCATTTACAAGGAGAATGGGTTGCATATAGTCAAATGGATTGTCTGATGGATTAGATGAAGAATCAAACATTTTTGGTCCTTCATGTAGTTTAATATCATATATCAATTCAAATAAAAATACTCGCAATACTTACCTTGTACATGCTTTCCGTCAGGCTGCTGGATTAAATTTCGCAACCAATATGATATATTGGATCACCAAATTGATATTATTAGAACAAAAACAAATATAGTAGGATAAATCATTTACCCATTTATTACAATGGGTTATATTCTGCTATGCCCTCATCCACTCAATGTAGATGATTCACTTATTGTATCAAGACGCTCATGCGAAGAGTATAATCTCTTCAAATGTAAACATTCCTACATAATTCTTATATTTGAAAATCATTGAACCTGAAGAGAACATGATATCAGAAAACTTCAATCATACAACTCTGAATGATAATTCTTTACTGAAACCAGGATTGATTGTGATGAATTTCAATAAAATTTATGAATATTATACATATGAATAAGAATCTTAGATCAGAGCAAGATTTAGATTCACCCTGTACTATGAATATTATATGGGAACCTAATAAAAACTTTATAGATTCTATAAGAGAACAAGTATTATTTTTAGGCTACAATTATTACTATTCCAAGAAAGATGGTCAAATATCATACATTCTAAAACTGGAATTTGAGGAGAGACCTTCTCTTGGTACAAAAGTTGTGATTGTAAATGGATGTCAAAAGTCAGTAATTAGTAGCTTCATAGATGATGATGAAATTCCTCAATTGGTTGATATAAATACTAAAAATGTCATTGATTTAGAGATTGATATTATTCAAAATCCAATGGTTATTAAAAAACAAGCATTAAATTTTCTCTTCACAGTCGACAATGATGGCTGTTATATGAATGATTGTTTCAAACACACATATAATGATAAGGTGAAAATCTTGAGCAATAAGAAAGATTATTTTATAAAAAATAGAAGAAGTGGAATATTTTATAAAGATTGTCATGGTAATGATGTTAAGGTGTTAGTTTATAAATCACCTATTATTCTCATGCATAGACAATCACCTAAATCACATACATAGTTCCATTTGAACCAAACTCCATTAATGAACTCACTCATCAACCAGAATGTAGAGCAACACGAAGTGTAACAGAAAATAATCATGGCATTTGGACTTTCTGAAAGTGAAAGGGAGACATTAACTGCTGTTGGCACAAACTCTATAATTGAAGGATTGTACAATTTAAGTGATCCAGATTTCATTGACCTGGGGGGTAATAGTATTCCATTATCATATTCAACACAGAGAACTCTTGATATGTTATATTTGAATGGATTGAATTTTTCATTTAATTTAAAATCATGTGAAAAAAAAAACAAAAGTATCGAAGATGGAAGATAATGTAGGGTCTATGAAAAAGTATATTGAAGCTTATGTATGTTAGAGTATTATAAGATGGTAGAGATGCGAAGAAAGGGGTAATTGGAGTGGTAAGAGATAAATCAGTAATAGAATAGAGCTTTGGTTGATTATTGAAAGGTTTATATTGTCCATGGAACTAAATTCTGTGATATATTACTTTTAACATGAAGAGAAGAAACTCATTTCTCCCTCCACAGTTTGTAACGTAGATATAGACAGACATTCCGCATACAATTGGATGTGCCGTGTCATTTTGCTAACATACAGTTATCTAACATACAGTCATCTCTGTAACATACAGGAACCAATATAATACCTGTTGACCAGTAACCGACTTGGAACAAGCTGGAGGAGAGTGTTGGTGCGTCGCGCTGCAAAGCTCTCTCATACAAAAGAAGGAGAATGTTGCTAGGTAGTGGGAGTGATTAGTGGAGGCTAGAGCATCAGACCTCTCCGAGAAAGAGTCGTGTTAAAGGTAATTTCTCTCACATTTTAAGTCCCTTTTCTGTTTATGAATATGGATATTCTAGAAGGGGCTAGAAGGGGCTCTTACTTGATTGAACTTGTTACATAAATAAAGTGCATGATTTTCTTTGCAAAAAAAAACATATTTTATCAAAATGTTGTGTATTGACATGATATGACTGACTGTGACCTTTGAAATACACTATGTTTTTGAACTTGTGATTTATCAGATCGTTCCTTACAAATGTCATTGAGAGAATGGGATATATTCTCCAGAATCTGACATCGCTTCTCCAGAAATGAATAGAATAGAATAGAATAGAAAAGAATTTTATTGTTCTCAATGCACAATTACATCGAATAATAAACACTTTACATTTTATCCAATGAAGAACATGCAGTATTATTCATTCTATGGTTGACAAAAATTCATTAGGCATGGCCGAAGCCGTCAGCCAGAGTTGGTAGTTAAAGATAATAGTTTTCCTTGAATAATCAAGATAAAACGTTTGATGAATGTCAGTCATTGATTCCGGTACTCTATACAAGAATAGTTATAAGCCTTCCTCAACATAGACGAGCTATAATTGAAAAACAAAGTTTATTCTCATTTACAAAACAAGATAAGATTCAGGTAAACAACAATAACAAAAACAATATATTACAGAGAAGCCTAGATTAAGAATATTAACTATTTCACAGTTCAAAAATTGAATTCATTAATAAGGAATTTCTATATGTCCCCGCTGATCTTAATACCCCCTTCAACCGCACCCAGTCCTCCCGTTAAGATATCTCCGCACTACTTCGTCACCTAGTACTTGGTACTGTAACCAATTTCTCCTTTGCTCTCCCAATACCTTACAGTGGCCTATAAAATGATAGATAAATATCTCCCCTTTCCTCACTATTGCACAAAGAACATATTATATTAGCCCACCCTCTACCCGGTCTGAATTTAATGACAATAAGGAGCCTCTTGCTTGAATATATTATTTTATTCATTTGATTATTTTCCAGTCTGAGTCAGCATAGATTAAGTGATAATGTACATTTTCAGCTCTATTCCATAAATCTCTTATCCACTTTTCTTCAATCTTATAAATAATTAAATCCGAGCTTTTCAATTCCCATTCATCGACTGAGTCACTGGGTCCACCCAATTATATCATTCAATCCGAACAGCCTTCTCCACTCCTCGCACCATCCGAACTTATTTTGAGCCATCGTAATGGTATTTTTTGGGAAACCTGTTATCTGATAACGCTATTGTTTTCAAAACATAATTTCTGTTCATTCTTAAAGTTGGAGATACATTTTTTTACATCAGTCTCCAAATACAATAATATTAATCAGGAGTATTTCTAGGTAACCAGTAAAGACGCTTAATACAAAAATCTGTGGAATATTTCTAGATCGTTTCTTTCCTGATAACCCCATACCTGTGCTACATAAGTAACCGTTGATCTACTAACTGTATTGAAAATTGTCATTTTGTTGAGACAGTTACATCGTCATTTGCTATCAGTTTATTCTGAATTCCAAATTTTGCTGTACTTAATTTTTGCCTGCAATGTGCCGTTAATGACAGAGTTGATGTAAAAACTAAACCCAAATACTTATACTCCTTCACAATTTCTACAGATTCACCCCCATACTTCCACTTCTCCCTTTTACATAACTTTCCTCCATTTCTAAAAAACATCATCTTTGATTTCTCCATATTAATAATAAGATTCCAGCGATTACATAAGTATGTAGTCTATCGATCATTCTCTGCATTTCAGTAACATTATCGGGAATGATTACAAGATCATCTGCATAAAGAAGAGCGTTCAATTTCATATCTTCTACCTTGATTCCCCCTCCCAAAATATCGCAAATATCATAAATAAATGCGGAGAACAAAAGTGGAGACATCAGACAACCCTGCCTTAATCCGCTTTCAATATTTATGTCTTCAGTTTGACACCCCTTCTTGCACCATATTGATGATTTTGCATTCGGCCCATATAGTGCTCTTATTAAATTAACAAATTTATTTGAAACTCCTATCTCAGCCAGTCTATAAAAGAGTGCTTGCCTCTCTACTGAATCGAACGCAGTTTTATAATCGACGAAGAAACAGTATAATCTTTTACGCATGGATAGAGAATGTTTAATTACGTTGAAAAGAATATAAATGTTATCAATTGCGGAACAACCTTTCCGAAAACCTGCTTGATTCTCACTTATGATTTCTCGACCATAAATCCACTTCTCCAATCTTGTCAACAAGACACTTACAAATATTTTGTAAATTGCATTAATAAATGAAATCGCTCTATAGTTCTCAGGATTATTGAGATCATTTTTCTTATACAATGGAAATATTATAGACTTTGTGAATGACTCTGGTACATCAAGAAAACTAAATATACGGTTATAAAACATGCACAGTAGCTGTCGGAATTCTATTGGCGCTTCTTTAAAAAAACTCAGCCGGTGTTCTATCAACACCTAGTGCTTTATTGTTTCGAGCTTTTTTCAAAGCTAATCTATTTCTGTTACCTCGATTGGCTTGTCTAATGAATCGTCGATAACAAGAGACTCAACCCACGATATCGGTCCACTACATCTAACAGGTGTATATACTGTCTAAAGTGCTGTATCCATTGTTCTGGACTAATATTTCCACTTCGCGTAGTTTTCCCTCCCTGAAAAACCGAGCCAGCTCCCAAAATTTCTTAGAATTCCTTACAGTTTGTTTTTCCTTAATGTCGACCCAATAAGCTTCTTTCTTTCTCTTACATAACAACTTATATTCCTTTTTCTTTGACGTGTAATCGTTCTTCACTTGCTTGGAATTCATTCTTCTAAATAATTGAGAATCGCAAACACGCGATCTCTGTATCTTACACATTCTCCATCAAACCAGGCATTTTCCTGACATCAATCTTATTTCCTCTCTGCGATATTGAGCCGCTAGCTAAATCAGCTATCAATTTTGTCAATAAATTATTTGCTGTATCCATGTTTCCTGGTAGAAAATCTATTTTACGACTCTCCCCAGCAAACCTTTCAGCATAACCACTGTCATCTAGTTTTCCCCATGTCAATTTCGGTAATAACGGTAGCAAATTTTGATTGAATTCCAACTTATCACTAAACACATTCAAACATAGGCATATGATCTGAAAACATTGCAGGTAAAACACTAAATTCCTTAACTACTTCTAAACGATCTAATGCTACGCAACATAAATCGATTACTGAAGCTCCCCTTGCATTTTTATTAAAGTATATTCACCATCAGTATTACCCCTAACTCTTCCATTAATATTAACAAGTTGAAATCTTCGCAGAAATCTACAATCTTTCTACCTTTTGCATTAATAACACTATCTTTGGAACTACGGATATGACTCACAGTGATATTATCTAAACTCAAATCTGGAGGTAGATTCTGAGAATCACCAATTCTCCCATTCATATCACCCATCACAATAAGGTTATTAGTATCATTCCACGATCTTAAAAAATCATACAGTGCATATAATCAAAATCCCAATCCGCTTGTAAACCACCGCTTAATAAACTGGGACCACATAAATATCTTGCTTTACAAATTTGATCACTTGCCTACCGTTCAAAATACTAGTTATAATATAATCTCTCATAATGTTCCTTATTGTGATTAGCTGACCTTTTTTTCGCCCTACCAAAGTGAACATCTCTTAATGCGAATTCCCAGCTTAAAACATAATCCTTCAAATAATTTTCATAAACTATATGGTCTCCCTCTTCAACATGCGTTTCCAACAAAACAAAACAATCGAACCCCATTAAAAAACTAAACAATTGGGAATATGGCTTACTCTTTAAGCCTGCTACATTGAAGACCATAACACTTAACTTAATAGTGTGATTGTCCTGATCATGGCTGACGGCCACGCCTCACTGTTGCTCACGCGTTGCAGCGTCGTCACCTCGCTCCTGTTGCTCTCTCGTCACCTGCAGTACCGTCTCTGCGTGATTTCCCAACACCTCCCGCAATTCTGATCCGCATCCTGGTTCCCGAATGTTAACTTTCCATTCTCATCCATTCCAAAAGAATACTCCACTCACGCTCAGGCAATCATGAAGAACTCGAACTCTCTCTTGAGGAAGTTCCTTCAATATCTCCTTCCTTATCGTAAAAAGTCTCGATCTGGTCTCCTTTGAAAAGTCTTTATGCACATAAAAGCCGGTCCCTCGGAGCTTCTTGGTATTATTTAGATTGTGTTCGACGTCACTATCATCAGGAAAATGCGCTATCAATGACCCACCTTCTCTTGATGTCCGAGATTTCTCCAGAAATGGAATAAAATCGTTAATAGAAGGAAACTGGTCAGCCTTCAAACTCATCTCCCAAGCTTCAGCTGTATTTGTGTCTAAACGATGGCAGAGAAAATGAATTGGAATGAACTCAGCATAGTTCAAATCTTGTAATGTTTTCAAAACATGCAAATACTCGAAACTCTGTCAATGAATGAAGCTATCTCGGTAGCCGACTCCTTTGAAACAGCAGGTATGTTCAAAATCAGGTTTGAATGATGGAGGTAATCATCCGTAAGTTAGCATATCTTGATTCCAATATTTTCAGGGCAACTACATATTTTTTGTGGTGTAAGTGATAAGTTTTTAATCAATTCTTTAGCTGGACCACTGACAGAAGATAATAACTATAATAGAAAAATATATACTACAATCCAATGTCTCAAAATGACTCATTTTCCACTAATATTCAAGTGGAGAAAATTCTGAAAGTTTATAAAGATTGCAGCTTCTTTATAAATAAAATAATGATCTCTAAGAAAATTCATGAATTATTTCCCTCCATTGATGCAGAACCAATACATTGGTCATTAGAATCATTACCTGAAAAATTAAGAGATAAATTTCCAAATTATTATAAATTCAAATTCAATAAGGAACAATGTAATGAACTTTCGGCATTTTGTATGGATTTGAATGGTCATATTTGTGGAGACAAGACAGTTTCATGTACAAATTATTTCATTGATGATCCAATTATTAGATGTCAACCAGAATGTCATGAAAGTGTTAATCCTCTTGATCTTGTTTGGTGTAATAAGACAGATCGCTGTCTATTGACAAATACATTTCTCAAAATGTTCTGTTTAAAACCAACCAATACTTCACTACCATTGAATTGGAATAATATTGATTCAAAGTGTTCTTTTTCAGAGAAATATTGTAAACATTTCCTTCTAGATTTTGATGAGAAGACTGGTCTCTGTACTAGTGGTATGATTGGAGATATAAGGAAAAATTCGCTGGAGAAGTAATCACACGTAATATCAAACATGGGCTATTCATGGATAATAATGATATTCATTTCAAATGTGAACCAAGAAGATTTCGTCGTGACATAAATACAAGCAAAATGATCAAATATACATTATCTAAACTTGGTAGAAATATTATGAAACCATTAACATTTGCTTCTTCTGGTCCTATAGGGTGGTCATTATTCTTATTAGATATAACTGCTATAATTCTAGATGAGCTTGATTTACTATTGATAAAAAACAAGTTGTGGACAGAGATGGATTATCCAAAGAAATAGAATCAAAAATCAATAATTATGAAGAAGTCTATCATAGATTTATAAATGAATCAGACTATGAAGGGGATAAAGGTGAATATCTCATTGAATTGACCCCAGAAATGTATATAGAAATGAATTTTCTGTTGGACCCATATCTGAATGAGGAGATGACTAATTTAACAATACAATATTTTACAATTAATAACATATCAATAAATGATTTTTTTGACAATTTCAGAGAATATCCACAAATATGGCCAAGATTGGTATTTTCTAGATTAATCTTAATAAATTAAATAAATCACATATATTCAATACAATTATAATCATAATTGCATTTATTTCAATAATTATTTATATTTTATTATAAATCCAATCTGACTTTTAAATTATAAATTCGACTGGATCTGTTATTGGATCAACATGTGAATTAAGCCGGGTCCCGACATTTGTCATTCAGTAAACAGCAAAAATGTTTGGCGTTCAGCGAACTGCCATCTTGCTATTATTGTCGATTAACGAGCACACATCTACACACATGCTTTTCAAGCATTCGCTAATATTCGTCAAGTGAATGTCATCTATCTTTAACATGGATCTCAATATTAATGATACTCTTATTGCTTATCCTGCTTTTATAAATAGACCAATCAATATCTGTAAAGGACATGAAAAAACAGAATTTTAACTTTAATTGATAAAAATAGACATTTGTGAAAATTTTTAAAACATTTAAAGAATTCAGTAACCTGGACGATACTGGTTATTATATAGTTTTTATCAAGATTTGAATTATTCATTCACTAATAACATATGCAATCCGCAAGGTTTTATTTTGAAAGTTGATAAACTGAAACTTAAGCGAGTGGAATCTTGAAGATCTTGAAGTAGGTCTAGAATCAACCTCGGTTAGTTATATGCAAAATTTCAAGATAATTTCAGTCCAGTAGTTTAGGTGTGATAATTCGTCAAACATAATTCTCGTATCCCCTGTATAATACCAGGCACATACCAACGCGAAGTTTTGTTGTGATGCGAATTCAATTCGCAGAACTGTGGGTAAATTTAATACTATTGCGGTATATGTGCTAGTACAAACCAATGCGTTGCGAAATATTCCCTTGTGATTAATTCGCAGTTTTTGCTACATGCAGCATTTGTAGCGCTGTTTCGTGTAGCGAATTTTTGTGGCGAGTTCTGGAACTACACTAATGTTATCTGTCTTGTAAAGAACATGAGTCAATTCAAATATTCATGTGCTCCACTTTGCGACTAGTTTGTCTCCCAGTGTATGTGTCCCAATATTTCGCAACGAAAACTTCATTTGGAAACCACTCTCTGAATTCTTGAAAATTCCGCAACGAAGTTGTACGCATCGGTGTGCATATACCTCAAGCCAGTTTTTTCCTCTATCATAATATAGAGGAGTTATTCAACTTGGTAATAACATAATAAAGTGATAAAACTCAAATCTTGTTTAGAACCTTCCTCATCAACTTGATACCAACCTTACAAAATTGAACTGGTTATCTATCCACTTAGTTTATGTGTAAAGAGCTGGCTTATGTACGTACGGGATAGGAAAATTATGTTTGACGCATCATCACGTCTGAACTACTGGATTAATTAACTTGAAATTTTGCTTATAGATTCTTAGTTAACCAAGGATGGTTATAGGCCTATTCTCAATTCTTCAAAATGTCATTGCATTGAGTTTTCATTTTGTCAAGTTTTAAAATAGATCCTTGCGAAGCACGGGTTCTTGCTAGTTACTACATACTTGTCAATAACTGTATGTGTTTGCTTCCTTTCGAGCCTGATAATACGATCAACTGAAAAATACAATTATTTTTTTATTCCCATGCCTTATAATGTTAAAAGTTATCAAAAGTAACTGAAAAGTATGGCGAGAAAGAACCGAATAAAAAGTCGAAAATTGAAAAATCTGGCTGGAGAAAGGTTGTGTGAATGGAGAATCATGAAAGTATTGGTGTTGACAGGTCGTTTCAGGATAAATCTGCCAATTCTCCTTATATCTAAGAGATTCACTTTAAACTGTCAGCATTAGTTAGAAGGGAACAGCATTGATGCTATTCAGAGGTATGCTGACACATCCGAGCTAGTCTATGGTGGTATTCATCTCAAACTGTCAACATAGTTGGAAGGGAACAGCATCGATACCATTCACGAGGTATACTAACACTCATCCAATCTATTCTATATTGAGATTCAGTCTAAAATGTGAGCATTAGTTGATTGTGACGAGCTTTGATGCTATTCAAAGGTACGCTGACGCACAACCAAGCAGCTCTAAAGTGAGACACTGTCAGCATTAGTTAAAGGTTAGTTATTGATGTAATTCATAAGGAATGCTGACTGTTGAAGGTGAACTACACTATAGAGTACCTGAGTCGGTCAGCATTGACTGAATGAGAAGCGTAGATGTTATTCGTAAGGAGTGCTGACAGTAGAAAGTGAATCTTCTCACAGTAAGCGTCTAGTTCTCAAAACTTTTCAGCAGGGCTATAAACATTTTTAGGCCATTTCCTAAACCTACAACAATCAATTCGTTACGGAAGCCTGTAACTGTGAATAGATTTCATTAGGGGAGAGTTCTTTCCCCTGTTAGCGAAAGACTGACACATCCTCTCTCTCTCTAGCATTCTCACTCCTCACACTCACACAAACACACATACCTTCTTCAGAGATTTTGTACTTCTTCTAGCCAAACCTATTTTTTATAGGAACGGCTAATGGATTCTGAATTTACCCGGCTTTCCCGCCGAACCTTAATATTCAGTAATATTTTCACCTAAAATTGAAAATAAGCTTTAAATTCGAGAAAATGTGATTATTCAATTGCAAATTATTGTTGATTCTATTAAATAATTCATTATGAAGAGATAACAGACTTCGTGTGTCTCCAGCGTTATTGCCCTGTCACCAGCTGGCACAAATCTTTGAATAGTTGACTTGAGATGCGCGGGAACACTTGCGTCAGGTGATCAATTTTCATAAAGACAATGAAAGTTGTGTGAGTACACCATACCAGATTTTTTAATAATATAAACACCCATTGTGTGATATCATTTTGAATACCTTTTTAAAACAAGATGATGTCAATAAAATGTTTCATGATATTTTCATAGTAATAAGTTGGAAATTCTCAAAGATGAGATTTATTCTACGAAAAAAAGTATATAAATTTGTGAACATCTCATCAACGAAGCGATTTAGAAAAAAATTATTCTACATTTTCTCTTTGTTTTGGCTCATAGAACCTATTCCCAAAGTTTAACACTTTATTTTTGAGACATTTTATATAGCTTGTTTATGAGGTGTATAAATATCAATCATAATAATAACTTGAATCAATTCATATAGATGATATGGATAACTTTGTGGATAGTGAGATTGAACGTTTTGTAAATAATCATTTTATAATGGCAATAAGAACAAATCATAAAAATGCAGGTATCATAAAGATTTCTCGAAGATTATTGGATATTCTCAAACTTCAGGAGAATATTGTATATGAGATATTCCTCAAAATATCAACTAGGAACAATAAGAATAATATAAGACGACTCATTGTCAAATTTCAATTGAATTAATATTTTTTCTCCAGACAAATAATAATATAACTTACTTATATTTGGATTTGATTATATGAATTTTGTAATCTTCAAGAGAATGATGGAATGAAAAAAACAGATAACTTATAGAGAAAAGGATTAAGAAGAGATTCTATGATATAGGTCGTTTCAAGCCTATTTTCTTGTTAACTCAAGGCTACCAGTGTCTATTGTTAACCTTCTGACAATCGCGCTGTTGTAAAAAGTATAACAGTGTCAGTTTTTTTTTTACTACCCAAAACTACTGAATGGGGTGGTATCCGTGAATGGATCATCTGCTTATTCTAAAAATTCCCCCATCATTCCACTGAGTTACAGTATCAACCGAACAATGACCCAGTCTTCAGGCATTAGTTTAGTCGCGACAGTGTATATGATTGGAAAAGAGAATGTCAACAGAACAATAACACAGAATTGTTGATTTTACTTGGTATAGCTTATTGGGCTAAGAATAGGTGATCATGTAAACGTTCATGGGTGTAAAGTAATCCAATAAGATGGGAATAGTAACCATACAAAATATGTCATGGTAGTAAAAAGAGTATATACATTTGGAAATTGGATATTGTAAGAATTACAACATATAACTGTTTGTGTGTTTGAGTAGGACGCGATTGTTGGAAATTTAATCTTTCAGTCGAGTAGGAAAGGAAAAGAATCAGAGATTACCAATGTCACATAGTTTCACTAAAAAGAACTACAAGGACCATCGGCTTGAGGCAGTTTTGTTGTACAGACTATTATCCAAACTCTTATCAATTTTGAAGACGATAAATTTGATCTATATTCAGATTCTACGACTGTGTTACATTGGTTTAATCCCCCCTCTATCCCGATGGAGCACTGCGCTACACGGTTAGTTGAGTGAATGGATTGCTCCGTAAGTTTTTGACAATTAAGTATGTTAAGTTGAAAAACGAATTTATAAAGTGTGTTATCGTAGTTCAAGTATAATTGTGATACCATTCCTGAACATCCAAGCTTCAAAAATCGTAAGTAGTTACCGTAGTTTTGTTGAAAGCATAAACATTCTCCACAGAGACGCCATTTTCCCGACGCAGGTATTCTATTACATTCCATTACATTCTACGACAGCAGCTATTTTTAGCGTAGTCAGAGATAAGGAGTCGAGTGCAGGCGACCTTGACAGCGAACTAGGCAGTGACAGCGAGTCGATTTCGCCGGCTAGTATCGAAGTGTCATGCAGTGGATCAATTGTTGACATCGGAATCGATTTCTACTCAAGTATCGCTTCATCTTCATCCAAGTCTGGGTTGTAACGGCTCGACCCTCAGGAGAGGGCGGCGTAATTGAGTGTTGTTCATCTTTAGTCCAACAATTCCGTTGGATCGGCAGCTCATCCCCAGATAGGACTGAGGTGTAGTCGGTAATTGGCGTAAATTTCGTCGATGGAGTTTTCATAAGTCAAGTAGAGTAAGTTATTACCGTAACTAATAAACCGTGTTGTTTCGATGCGACTGTGTTTCGATGGTGGTACGAGGGCGGTATGAGGGAGGAGCGTGCTCGGTGCGTGTTGGAAGCACGAATGTACGCAGCTTATGATTCATTTTATTAAAAGTCGAACGCTGGACTGTGCTGTTGGCTTTGAAGATACTGAACAAGAACGAGACTAATTTTTACTTTCCTATCCTATTATCATAGGTAAGAAAAGTATTGCTTTCCGAAAGAAATTGAAATATCCCAATTTTTGAATTTCTCTAAGTTTCCGTATCCGTCTGGCCATATGCTACTGTTCTGATCGCGTGAACAATATAATGCAATTGAACAATTGGAACTAAAAATGCGCTTCCGACAGAACCGTTCAACCGATTTGTTTGAAATTAATTTTAAAATTCTTGAAGAAAAATTGCCCTAAAAATGACCACCTGCATTAGTGAATTTTTTTTCTCATTATAAAAATTGTCAACTGTGAAAAAACTTATCCACATTCGATAAAATTAACATATGATAGTGGGTTTTAAAACTGTAAGCTGATTGTGAAATATTGTTGGTCCTCCATATTGGATTAAAAATAAATAATCACAAGAAGTAATTTTATTCCAACAGTGCTGCTATCCAAAGGGTTAGAATTACAGTTTTTTCCATGCTGTTTCACATTAAGTCTACCAGTTGGTCACCAGTTCCATATTCACTATACATTAATACTGACCCGTGACCATGGAACAGGTGAAGTGTTGTACAGTAATAAGTGCTATACAAAAGATATAGACACCTCACCCGCCCCGCGGATACGAGTCACCAATATCATTTTCATATAGCAGAGGCGAATAGTCATCATCAGCCAGGATAGAGGTGATATGTAGTTAGCACGTTACCTTTCAACCATAATACACTAGTCACACCAACGTCTCCTGGAGGTAGAAACTCGCTCCCGCGGTGATAGTTCAGGTCATACCAAAAAACGTTCAAGCGAACTTTTAAAACTCTCTACCGCCGCGGAAGCGAGTTTGGTATGTATGGTCTGTACCTAAGCTAACTTCCACGTTAACAAGTGAGGGCACAAACCAATTCTGAATAACATCTAGTTTATCAGTAAAAGTATAATGCAACAATTACAATTTCTTCAGAGATGGAAAATAACTGATTATCGTTACTAACAATAAACCAGTATCCCAAAAGAGGATTCACTTGTCCTGTAATGGGTTGAATAATACTCCAACAGTCTCCATTGAGATGATAATTTCATCATAATGGAACCCAAGGAAGTCTCAATCGATAAACTAACATAGTATCCCAATGTAACACTGATCTCACACTAGTTACACTGTTGAATATTGGCTGAGATGATGTTATTGATTGGATTTAGTGAATCAGGATATATTCAGGATGGTATGTTGGTTTATTGGATTAATAGTTAGGTATTAATATTTATTTATTTCAAAATAAACATTTCCTACATTTTTATTTAAAAAATGAACGATTTTACCTATGAAATTAGCAAGGATATATTACAAATATTAAAATATTATGAATCTGAAGGAAGTTTAACGGATCAGAGATTAAAATTGACTCAATTATGAATTATATATGTTCGAATTTATATGGATATGATTATATATCAGATTATGATTTACATGATAAATTGGAAGCCAAGGAATTGAATAGGAATGATTTTGAAAAAATAGTAACTGAATATAATAAATGTCCATTATTGATAGAAAATTCTAGACAGAATATTATTATACAAATACTGATCAAATTATTCAAAATTGAAAATGATATTGACGATTCATCACAAAAATACCAGATCAGCTCTCCTTATTACAGAAGCATTATACTATACCATTTGAGAGCATAAAAGATTTAAGTGATTTTTTAAAAAAGGTGTGTAAACTTGAATCGAATATTGATATAAAAGCAATAATAGAACAAACTCATTGAAAGTTCTTGAGAATTATGTTGAATTAATCGATAAGAATGTTACAAATTTAGAAAATTTCACAGAATTATTGAATGATGATGTAACCAAATATTTGAAAGATCTGGAGACATAAATTTGGATGAAAATGGTGGTGTTGTTTTGAAATTATATAACAAAATAAAACCCTCATTGGATCTTTTGATTTCTAAAAATCAAGATGATAGTTTAATGGGAATGAATTATATTATCCATAAAATTAAAGATACAAACTTTGGAAATAATAAAATATATCAAGCGATGCTTCTTATAGAAGATATTTCGCAATCTCATGGATAAATTACATCAATATTGAACTTTTTTGACTGGAGAATGTCACAAAAAATGTACCATTTTAACGACATTTGCTTTCTATTCAATCGTAAACATTTTAACGACATGTGCTTTCTATTCAATCGTAGTCAGTCTTTAATGAATTAGCTCGTGATTTCAAAGATATAGAACAAATTTTAGCGAGACTACTACACCCTAGCTCGTGATTTCAAAAAATATAGAACAAATTTTAGCGAGACTACTACACTCTAAAGGCAGGTCCAGACGTTGCAGACAAAACGTTGCGTGTGGACCGGAAAACTGCGCAGTTTTGAGTCCGTCGGGAGGACTGTACAATTGCAGCGATAACTGAGCTCATGAGCAGTTGCGTGACCTGCGCAGACATGTCGTTGCGTGTGGACACTTACTCCGTTCTCCAATCCGTTTTGTTCCTTAGTTTTCTCTAATCATCCGACCATGGCAGATTTTCGGCAAATCTTCTCGCGAGTTTTTGACGGATTTTATTTCACTTTATGAAAGTTTTCCGTGCATTTGGCGAGTTAAATCCAAAGAGTACAGTGACAGGAACAAAAAGGGGGGAGTGTACGAGAGATTGGTTGAAAAGTTCAAAGAAATAGATGTCAACGCGAGCAGGGAGACAGTGGCGAAGAAAATCAATTCTTTGAGAAGCGTTTATCGCAAAGAACTGGCAAAGGTAAACAAATTGATTCGATCTGCGGCTGGAGAGGACGAAATTACAAGCCATCTCTGTGGTATTTCGATTCGCTGCATTTTGGTCCAATGAATGCCACGAATTATTGACCTTAACAGAATACGCCACATCAAATCAGAATGCAACAAAATCTTTCTTCACAAGTTGTACAATACCACTCCTTCTCGCAGCAGCCGCAGCCTATGCCACATAACTACGCCCCAGAACAAATACCTCACACTCACGAGTATGAAACAATTGGGAAATTTTCGGCAGTTTCATGAATCATCTCACAGCAAGGTGAACAAGATGTACAGACACGCGCCCACCAAGCTTCTGCCCAATCTCCCGTTGGAACCTACTTGTCATCATTCCAACGAAACTGAAGTATTCTTGCGTACATTTCTATTGCTTACCATAATAACTTTTCTACAATAATAAAGTTTATAATGTTCAATTAAATAATAATCGTTTATGGAAATAACATATTTCTCACCTTCAAGTAATCCTTCTTCAGCTCCTGTAGATAGCTTCACATGTTTCGGGAATGATTTCACTTAGCGATTGTTTTGATATAATTGTTGTAAACTCCAGGTCTTTGTAACGTCTACCGGTTGCCAAAAATCTTAAAGTTGCTGTTAGCCTTTCAGTTGTTATATTGCTACTCTCATACAAGTATTTTCTTTCTTGATATGCGGTGTCACTAATTCCAATAAGTAAATAAATATACGTGTCCATGTCCATTCTAAAGTAGTTTCGCCAATCATTAGGTTCGTCACGTAATTCACGCAATAATCTTATATGGGGAAAGTCCCGCTTTTTTAAAAGCCATTTCCGTGACCATTTTGAACGAACGGTTCCTCTGATGTGTTCCAATCTTTTTTTTTACAATACAGCAGGCGAAAATTGACCACAGAAGAACCTCCTCCATGGTGATATCACACAAAACTGAGCGGAAAATACAAGACTGTACCGTCAAGATTGTACCGTCTGGATGCTCAAAATTGCAACGGTTTCATTCCGTCTTAAAACTACGCGGATTTAAAACGTTGTGCAAAATGGAGCGTCTGGACCGGCCTTAATGTACACACTTACACTCTGCTCCGCAATTGGACGTCACTTGGACAGATCGATTGATAATAGCAGGGGAAGTAAGACTGGAGCGCAAGCAGAGCTCGAGCTTGGCGAGTTCCTAGGTAAAACTAGCCATTGATAGACATGTATACTGAAGCACATGTACACTTGAGATTTTTTTGGACCAGTTATGATCCCTCTATTAGTATATGGAATGATCAAAATTAGTAATTAATTTAATTAAAATTAATAATATAAAATCATGAAAACATAGACACCCCATCAACACTTCATCTGGAATGATGGATATTTTTTCTCGGTAAACTTTTAGCGATATTAATTCGTTTAATTTTTGTTCCCTATAAAATTCCTTGGGTATGTTTTTATTCTGTACAGGATGGAAAGAGATTGTTGACTAGTACTACTGGCTGAGACTGACAGTTATGAAAATTTTCAGCAGGGAATGGATTGTGAAAAAAAGTTTTTGTTACAGGCTTTTAAAAAGTTCATTCCCTTCTTTAATTTTTTTTCAATTTTCTACTTATTTTCCACCAAAGCTGAAACTCTACAATGAGTACTTGTTCACTACATTTTAAATCATCATTATATAAATAGTGTTCTGAAAAAGGTACAGTAGTCATAGGTCAGGGTGCAATTCCTCATATCAAAAGAAGAAAAGTTCCAATTAAGTCCGAATATGTTCAGTTATCAAATTATACATAGTGGAAGATTTCGTCTGAATTTCTGTGTCCCTGTCGAAACGAAACCCTACGGATGTCTTTTGGCTGTTGATTAAGTTGTGCAATCTAGTGTACTTTATGTAAAATGAACTGAGAATTTTAATAAAGCAGTTTCCAGACCTTCAGTTATAGTAATTTTTAAGATGTGACTAAATGTGTGAAACTTTACCCAAAAAAAGAAGTTTCTTCAGGGTTTGGTACAGATTTATTATGCTAGATGTATAATTAACTTCTATAGAGCTTGTGGAAAATTTAATTTGAAGAGAAAGATGTAAAGTAAGTCTATAATAGAGAACTGAGAACTAAAATAAAAAAACCTCAATTACATGCAAAGACTCAGGGAAAATGAAGAGTATAACAGATTTTATCTAGTTGTGACTATATTTACATAAATATTGTACATATTTTAATCACAAGATTTGATTTTTGACCATCAATGAGACCTATACCTCCGAAACTCCCTCGCTAAGGTAATGGATATATGGCTTGTTTAAATACTAGTAAATAACACAATAGCCTACATCACTTCCACCAATGAATTCAATATAAGATAGTGCTGAAATTAAGCTTTATAAAAATTGTTACATTCCTTCTTTTCCCATTTACCCCTTGAAATACTCTTATTTTCATCACGTAACTATTACAAAATAATTCAATCTATAAATTTATTGTGTTTTCTGAGACACTTGAAAATTTTGGGTTTTATCTACTCTTTCATATCTTATTATTATATCGTTAATTTTTATATTCTGTACTCTTATTGCTGAAATAATATTATATGTTTACAATGGAGTAGAATGAAATATTTCTCTAGAGTAATAATAACTTCATCATAAATCATATCAATTGAATATACTACATTTTGTGTTTGCACATCCTTTATATAATATATCTATCTATCTTCTATCTATATATCTATAAAAGGCTAAGTCCCGACAGACTGAAATCACGCCACTTTTTTCAAAAACCGACACCACAAACATCAATTAAAACCTGAGGTCAGATCTAGCCCTCGAAGAATCCATATTGAAAAAGGAATCTCAAACGTCCCGAAGGAAAATCCAAGGGTCAGGAAACCAGGGAATTGTTTTTTTTTTCATTCTGATTCTGATCTCAAACAATAATTGCGTAAATTTGATAAAGAATAGAGTGGATTTTTTTCTCCTAGTGTCTGATATACCAATTCTATATGAGTATCAAAATTATTTCCTCAATTCTAATAAAATTTTCATGGCAAAAAAATCCACTCATAGGTAGGAATCTGAATATTCTTCAAACCATATTCATATCAGTGAACAGTGTATAGTATATAAATATCATCCAATCAGGATAAGTTCAATTATATTTAGATGAATCATACTCTCAACATGGGAGATGGATTTGGAGTGAATGGAATATATTATAAACATCAATATAATCAGATGGATTGTAGTATTGAATACCCCCAATATTCAGATACAGAGATAGATTCTTCAGACTCAAATTTTAGTAATGCTAATTCATCTTCTTGTGATAGTATTGATGATAATTTAGATAGTATTGACTCAATTGAGAACAATGATTCTCAATTTGATTATGAAGAAATAAGAGATGTTGAGATAGATTATGATGAGAAACAAATTCCATTTGAATGTTTGAGAAATATTGAAAATATGGAGGTTAATGATATGGAGGATCCAATTTATTATAATTGGAAAGTTTTTATTCATAATCTCAAGGATCACAGTATTGATAGAAATAATTATAAACCATTCAATTTTAATTCCAATAATTATAAATTCATTGAATTGAGACAATTTATAGTTGCTGTAGATAAAACAATGAAAATTTTCAATTATTCGAGTAATAATGTCGATAAACTCTTACTATTCAATAGATTCAAAAAACTGGAGATTCAATATCACTTGCGAAATTGATCAATCTTATCATTTATGAGGATAATGTTAATATTTAATACTAGTTTTGAACCGTCACTAGACTTGATAATATCATCAAAAAGCTAGTCAATCTGAATAAATAAAAAATAATGGTTTTCAGAAACGGAGGAAATTGAGCAGGTACGAAAAATGATTCTACAAGGGAGAGAGAATCGAATGCGTGAAGGAATATGAATATTGGGGGTAGTTCTGACACCCACCCTAGTTTTGAAAATAAAACTAGTTTTGAGTGATAAACTCTCCAAAGCAAAATTAGGATTGAATCTGGCTTGGGGGAATGTTGAATGGTAATGGGGTCGACCTTTTTTCTAAATGTAAATTGTTTAAGGCATGTTCTAGGACAGTCTTATGTTATGGGGCTCAAATATGGGGTTGTAAATAGTACGAAAATATTGAAAAACTGCAGCACTTCTTCATCAAAAAAAGTGTTTGCTGTACCCATAAATATAACCAATTATATACTCTTCATCGAAACAGGACTAACTCCTCTCTTTGAATACTGCCTCAGGTTGCATTTTAATTACATTTCACAAATCATGAGAATTGAAGATGAATGACTACCAAAAATTTTAGCTCAGCAAGTAATAAGAGATAAGTGCTTTCGGTTCAGGGATTGGAAGGTTGTTTGTGATAGGGTAATCTTGAATATTAATCTTTCTTTGGAGAATGTGATAAGTTGGAGAGAGTGTTTCCAAAGCATACTGTCTGTTCTGCAAATGTTTCACAGGAATAAATTTATAGGTGAAGCACTAGCGGGATGGTTTCATGCTTGTACAGGAATCTCGATTTTGAACTGAGTGACAAGAAAAACATTGGAAAGGGTACCCAAATGTGGGTTATGAGGTGGGTTTTCAAGACAAGGGGCGAGCTAATCCATTTGACCTATAACCTTGGGTAGCTAATGGGAACCATATTTGCTCGATGTGCAATCTGAAGGATTGTTTCTATTTTTGAGTTGGTTTCAGTCCGTGCAATCTTCCTCATCATATATTCACTTATGATACTGATTAGATCATTACACTATATATTATATTGTTTACTGTGTCACTACTTGATTCGTCATTATTTCATATCATTTTTGTATCCTACTATACACTTGTATCATATTTATGTATTTTCCACAATCACATGTTTTCCGACTTTCCGGCTAGCGATCGTATGATCAAGCCGTAATGAGCGCGCCACACTGAGCTCGCTTTGTCCGCCGTACTACCTCTCAGCGGAATTTTGTTGAATCGCCTAGCAGGCGGTCGTAGGTGGTAGTGCGCCGTACTACCGCCGCGGTAGCGAACTCGGTGTGACGCGCTCAACCTGAATACATGGCTAGCGATTTTTAAAACTTCGCTACCGCCGCGGTAGCGAGCTTGGTGTGGCGTGCCAAATTTCATCCAAAAAAATGGATACCGAAACAAGAGTTGAAGAGTATACATTGATATGCTATAGTGAGGTTCAAGTTATGATTGTAGTATACGAAGATAGGATAAAAAGGCTACCAGATCTCAGCCTTGTCACCCAAACAGCTGATATTATTATTCTGTACTTATAAAATTCTTATCCCACTGACTCACTGATCACGATTTCTGGAAAAATACTGGATGGATGTAACAAAATTTAGAATATAGCTTCCTTATACCTCCTAGGTATTCACTAAGAAATCTTTTGGCGATATTTCAATTCTAAGGGTGGTTTTTAAGGGTTTAAAGTTCGTCTTTTAGCATGTATATTCTTCTTCTCCCAATCTCTCAATTATAATTGAAATGTCCATACCATGTGCTACTATAGAACTATAATCTAGAGAGAGTACCTATTCGAAACAGTTGATAACAACTGGCGACCAATAATTAATAATTTTGTCAGGTTGGTATCAAGTTGAGATTATTTCATTGGGTTGGTACCAAGTTGAAGAATCAATTAAAATACATTTATCGAGAACAAATGATTGGGCACTGTTGTTTCAATCAGAGATACTCCTGGGAGTATAGATAATTTATAATTTATTTTTTATAAAATAGACTTCTATGACGAGAGTTGCTTCTATGAATTGATCCTAATGAAAAAATGCATAAAGAGAATTTTGATTATTTTTTCAAAATGGTTTCGAAGATATTGAATAAAATCAATAAGAATATCGATTCAAAGAATTTGAAGAGTATTTCGCTTCGACTTTTCAATGTATTTTTGAATTCCTAATACAGAATCAATTCAAAACATTCGTCTCTATTCATGATGAACATTTATTTCAAATTGATAATTTAGAAGACAATGATTCAATCGAAAATTTACAAGACTATTACTATTTAAACCTTATATTAATTATAATCGAGGGAATTCAATCTATTAAATATCTCAAACAGTATAATGTATTATATCATGATAATCCACACATTAGGATGATTGAGAATATACTTCATGAAAATTGTCAATATTTTACCAGCTCAAATATAATGGAATTCGATACCTATTCTAATTATTGTGATATCAGAATAGATAATTTGATGAGATTAATTGAATATTTAAATTTTGAGAAACGTTATACATTATATTATTATCTCAATTTGATAATGATATTATCATTAAAGTGGATAAATTCACAAGAAATTCCCAATATATTGATCATGAATTTGAAAAGATTCATTCAGATCTGAATAGTGCAAGAGAAAGAAAAGATTTATTAGTTAAGAGGTATGACTTTCTTCTGGACAGAAGAAATGATCTAGAAAGATCAAATGAAGAATTGAGAAAAATTATCAATTTAAAATATATTGATTCAACTCTATTCAATATGTTTTATAAATTGATAGTTCTAGGTGACAATTCACAAACATTTATATTTATAATTCAATATCATTGTATTTGATAGTTTTAAGGATGAAGGATATTAATAAAAATATTACAAATAATGATTAACAGTTTCTACCATATCTGGTTTATTATTATAATAATACATTTTCATTGATATGTTACAATAATAATCACAACAATTTCAAGTTAAGAAAAAGAATTTAGACAACATAGATACCTGACATGTTGCTATAGCTTTGATGTTGGATGAAGAAAATAAAGAAGAAAATCTACTAATGAATCTGTAATGAAAATTCTTTGAACTTTTTATTGACAGAGAGGAAGAAGGGTTTCTTACAATTTTGATTTCCAGGTATCCGTTGGATAATGAAACCGAGTTGAGGGAATATTTCCGATTTTGAACACATTTTGTTTTATGAGGAACTATTCTGTGAATAGTAAACCTCGCACAGTTATCAACCACAGCTCTCAAATACTAATACTGTCCATCAGTGCAAATTCTATCCTTTCCTGTTGTGTCAGCGAGATATTGGTATAAAAACGGCTAATGTTGATTTGGCTGTTGGTTTGGTGTTTCAACAATGCTCTCGGATTCATTTGGATTCAATGTACATTGGATTCCGTAGTTACTGTTACATTTTACAATAACCAGTGTCATATCCGGGGTATGGGGATGTATTGTGAGATTTGAAAAAAATAATGAAAAATTGAAAAAATAGTGAATGAATCTCAGTTGAGACTAAGCCTAATACTATGGTGTTGAAGTTTGTATAAAAATTTGAGCCGAAATTATAGTTTGCTGTCTAAAATGAGTAGGCCTATTCAGGGTAATAAAAAATTATTTTTTAATAATTGAATTACTAGTAGAACTCCATCCCATTCCATTCTATTATTCAGTAAAAAATCATAGACATATGACATTTTCAAAGAGAAATCGAATTACCAACTTGAACAAAACACTTTGAATTAAATGTTATTTTCAGTGGAAATTGCATGAAATCGTACTAATTTGAAGGTATATTATCAACATTTTCAATACCCCACAATCCCTGATAATCCTCAAAGTTGAGGCATAGAGAAACAATAGCGTAAGTAGATATGCCATGGTATAGGGCGTTTATGTCGCAACTTTTACTGTTATCTCAAGCCGATTACTGTCGATTATTGTCGATTTTTACTGTTTTGACCAGGTAAGAGTATATGAATGGTACCATATGAGAGATTACCAGCGTCATAAAGCTTCACAGGAAAGAACTACGTGGACTATCAGATTCAGATAACAGTAAAAGTTGCGACATAAACGCCCTATACCATGTGATATCTAGTATTTACGCTATTGTTTATCTATACCTATAGGTAACCTACAAGGGTTGGACATGGATTGAAAAATATAATAAAACAACAAAAAAAAATCAACTCGCAGGATTAACTTTGAAATCTCCGCCATATTTAACTCAAAAGGAGAAGAATCCTGGTTGTCTCTGATAAACCATTCCTAACAATGTCTTCTCGTGACATCACATGATACACTGGATCATAACCTATGCTACTACGCTACTACAATTGGATTCGATGTTACTGTTATCTACTGTAGAATTGAAGAATTACTTGCTAAGGCAAGTTCGGACAAGATCAACTTTATACCACACAGCTGTATCACAGACTTTCTTGTTGTGCAGGTTGTATACTTCACCCCTTACATGAGATAGAAATCTGGTGTGATATTCGCACAACTTCTCTTTGGTTGAGATTTACCGATGATTTTTTGACGTGACAACGTCTTATAAATTGGTTTGCCGGATGACACTTCAAGAAACTGCGTTACGTTCCCACGTTATGTGCTCACAATGAGAGCGAGCGAAAGCGTTCGTTTCGGTTCACGGTCGTCTGGAAAGAGCACGAATAGGAGCAGTGGCGAGCAACGCAGCAGCAAACCCAGCAACCCGAGACCATTCACCTGGAGAGAGAGAGAGTGAAACGGTACAATCTCCTGTGGCTGTGCCACTACTGCCACTACTTGGTGAATAGGTTATGTGAATAAGTATAAGTGAATAGGTATAAGCAGAGAAAACTCCTATAATTGTAATTCTGTGGTATAAGTGTAAGTATAATAAGTATAAGTGAATAGGTTATGTTGTAATAATCACAATGTTGTGGTAGTTTTCAATCACAAAAGTAGTATAAATCGTTTCTCAGCCAATAATAATTTGTTAACTTGAAAATGAGCGCGACTAGCTATGTAAAAAATTGAATCGAGCACAGTTAGCCGCCTAAGAGCGAGAGAGACAGAGTGATTCTGTTGAGGATGTGTGAAGGTAAAAATAAAATTTTGTTAATATGAAATTCAGTGCGAGATTCTTTGTATAAATTAATGTTTTAAATATAATTCTTTGTATAAATAAATGTTTTAAATTGTTACTATTATTTCATCCTTCTTCCTACTATAGGGATGATATTCACATTAAAATTATTTTACCACTCAAAGTCGTTGTCACGTAAAACTTTCGCCCGTATATTTTGGTTACGCCCCTATCAACAACACGTCTTATTGCTAGAAGATGGTGGAATGAAGGAGGGTGATTACTGATAAAATAGCTACTGCATGTCACGTAAAAGTCCGGGATCCCAGACTTGAATGTGTGACACAAAGGGATTATACATTGCTGAATTGGCAGGAATCATGGAGAATTGTGTGTATGGAGTCAGAAAAAACACGTCCGCAGCTATTGCTGTAGCAGACTTTTGGTGATCATGTCATCGCACATCTTGCATCATGCAGTGACGTTATGTGGTTCAGAAAAACCTAGGCTTCTTTAGTCGGGGACATTCAAATCAACGCTGGACCGAGTCGAGCGGATTTGTGTAGTTGACTTGACACCCAACTCAAGCGTTTTTTCGGCCAAGCGAATTCTACCTTTTTTCAGTTTAGTTTGATCTTCTCATGTAGTATGTTCTCACTATAATACTAGAAAACCTAATCCGAATCGGCTTGGGTGTGGATACAGATCGTTATCGCCTGGTCCAGTCCACCTTCAGTGTGAAATGAGCATAGTCCAAGGCAGATTGTCGATTCTCGTCAACTTGTTGAGGTAAGATCACATTGAGCTCTCTACGGAAATATCATGAAATAATAAACTCATAATATCAAATATCAATGGTAAAATTATACAAGAAGCTTTTCAACCTCGAGCTAATGAAGACTTTTCTAAGATCAACAATGTCCCAGGAACGTCTGAGTGGTCTAGCGAACATAAAATAGTTCAGTCCCCAGATCTTGAAGAATTGGTGGAGAAATTTCCCCATGCAAAGGTCAGACGAGTTCTACTTAAATAGGTGTATTAAACAAACTTATAGAAATTGTAGTTCTAATTACTTAGCAAGTTAAGTAGGTCTAATACTATGTTGTAATTTTGCATGAAGAATTTAGTTCTGAACCTCTCTCATGTATCCAAATGAAATATTAAAAAATCAGGATTACGATAGGCCTATAAATTGCAAGTATATCCCCTTTTTATGTCTATATTGACTGGACTTTACTGTTCCCCAAAATTTATATTTGTTTAAATGTTAATAAATATTGTTAGATATGATATTTTAGAGTTTACTGAGACTCTGTGGATGTGGTGTGAATGGCGCGATCGCATCACAGCGGAGACGCAATAGTAACGCTGGTTACATACTGGACGGTTTTCTGCCGCTGCGGTGAAACTGCCTTCGCCGCCTCGAAAAAGAGTCGAGCTTACACATTCAGTGGCAAAAATATCGCCAAACATTGAGCGGCAAAATAAATTACCGCCACGTATGATCAGTAGCCAAAATAATTCTTGTAGTTCTTCATCGCAAATGTGTTGTGACATCTGTTTCATGAGTGTTTAGTAAATTGTATTCTGTACATTTTTTGAAAGTATATTATTAGGTGTTTAACTGAAAATTGAAAGGCAATAACTTTTATCACTTTTATTGTATCGTCGAAGGAAAAGAAGTCGGCAGAGAAATCGCCTTGTTTGGATTCATTGAAATGAACGTTTTTTCAAATCGACAGCGATATACAACATATACAGTTTTTCCTTATCATCCAGAGTTTCAACTCTACCCCCTAATCTCCAGACACACTTCCTTCCTTCCACGCATTCCTTGTTACATCTCGATCCTTAAATATGTCGAGGATTTGTCCCACAAAACTGGCCTCTGTTCTACAAATGATATTAACAACTCATTGTTTATTAACTTACTCTTTTCTTCACACTCGTCAACCACAAACACATGAAACAATAAATAAATGTTATAAACAACTCACAAACTTTGCATCAAGGCACAAATTGAAAGGCTGATTTTCAAAGACCTCTGACTTGGAGCAACTGGGAAAGACGGCTGATCAGCGGTGACGGTAGACAACCGCCAAATGTGTTAAACCCACTTGGTCACGTACACCACTGCGTAGACAAGAGTGGCAAAAACACCGCCAGCCGCAGTGGCAGTGGATGGCAGCACAGCTGTTGCCAACGGCAATATAGCCGCGCGGCGTTCTACCGCCCGGTGTATAAGCTTCCATTCCCATAGACTACTGCTTGAACGGAGGCGATGGCGAAATTACCGCCCCGGCAGAAACTCCCAATATGTACCGGCGTTGAGCGATCACTCAAGGAAGGGGTAGAACCCGGGATTAGCAATTAAGACGGGATACTTGCGGCGGAGTGCGGCGGTTGCCGATCTCGCCCAGGATGACAAAGTCCCTAGGACCGTGCCTGGTCCAAGGTTTGGTGGTGATAACCTGTTTCAATAAAACAGATGAATATCATTGATAGAAATTTTCTATTCAGATTTATTAGGAGATAGCCTAGATTTAATTTATTTTATCTATCATAATATGAGGTAGAAATGAATAATCAATTTTTTTTTTATTATAATTAAACCAAATTAATATACTCATGCAATTACAAAGAGCACATTGAAATATTGCAGAATCGTGAAAAGGGCATTTAATCTAATATTATTTATTTGTTGGAGTCTTGGACATCCCATTTCTTCCAAGTTGTGAATTATAATATCTTTGAAAAGCAGTTTAAACATTTCATATTATCTCTTCCCTTAATATAAAATATAACATCATCATTACTAGCTATAAAATCATTCATAATCTTTCTGAATCTTTCCATTGAAATACACTTAGTTCCCCATTTGATATTATGATAATACTTCTCAACCCAAGATATTTGATTCAATGTTTTATGGAGTAATTTGTATTTCTGACATGGTGATCCTATTATTGTATGAAGAAATATTTTTCCATCATATCCATTCAAAATACAGATTTCTTTGATGATAAACAATTGGAAATCATTTTTGAAACCTTGTACATCAATAAAAAGTTCCATCATGTCTATTGGCAATTTCAATGAATGTCATCTATATATAGATCATTTTTCATGTCAAAACTGGAACAGAAGAAAATTTACTACTGGATTATTTCTATTTTATACCAATATTCTCCTACAAAGAGTGAGTAGATAGTTTTGATTTATCAACACTCTCACAAATTCTATAATGATTCTATAAACAAGTCTATATTTTCGTGTTTCATTTAAATGAAACGAGATTTGATAAATGATGAATATATAGAATATTATTAATGAGAGGAAAGAATGGGTGAGACTGAAATAAACAAATCAAAACTTTTCTTTTAGAAAAAATATGCAGATATTTGTTAGAACACTTACTGGGAGAACAATCACAATTGATATTAAATCAACTGATACAATAGCTCTAATAAAAGAGTATATAAAAGATAAAGAAGGTATTCCAATAGATCAACAACGTCTCATATTTTCAGGAAAGCAATTAGAAGATTCAAGATTCGTAATGGATTATAATATACAAAAGGATTCAACATTGCATCTGGTTTTAAGGCTTCGTGGTGGTTTCCATTCATTCCATTTCCGATCTGATTGCTAGTCATTCTTTACTTCCCTCCCCTATTACCATAGATAAGGAGAGCAATATTTCCACAGAATTAAGAAATTCAAATTTTTATATTTCTATACACTCCTCCTAGATACACATATTATAATTTTATTGTGTTCTAAATTTGTGTTCAATGTTTTGTGTAATTTTGAGAGCATGTAGTCAATGAATGAGCCAATTATGAATAATAGGTATTCTAGCTTTAAGATTCTATGTTCAAGTGTCAAAATGGTTTTGTTCAGTAATTTTCGTGTAAATTGCCCAAAGTTTTATGAAAATTATAATTCGATTTGCTCTGAACTGGAGTTATTCATAGACATTAGATCAATTCATGATTTATCAAGATATTAACATATTCGGAACCGATAATTTTTCTTAGATGATGAATGAAGCTATCAACCTATTAGGATGAATTTAGTAGCACAGTAATATAAAATATATTTTTTTGATTATTAAAAAAAATACAATGTCAAAAAACATATTTAATGATTGGCAAAAATTTTGTTCTGAATATTTCATTGAAAAAAACAAAATGTATAAATTTTTATAAAAAAAATAAAATTATAATTAAAGAAACACCATATTCAGAATGGAAAACTATTTTGAGTGGTGATGAAGAACATTTAGTAATGAGAAATGAAATTAATTCAACAAGCCAACAAGAATTATTAATTCCAATATCCAATAACCAAATAATAGAGGATAAAGAGGGGAAAAACATGAACTCGATAATCCTTCAAACATTACAAGAGATTAAACAATTTCTCATATATCTATCCTGTGAACCGACTAGATCAGTTGAATCCTTTATTAGATTGGAAGATGACTGTGACACGCAAATATTAATAAAGTGGAGAGAATTCATGGTCATTATGATGAATCATTTCAAAGATGAAACAAATTATTCTTTGAAAAAATTTCTGATATAATTAAAAATGAATTAATTGATATTCCACTACAAAATAGGAATATTGAAATCACATTCAAATCGATTGGATCATTAACTAATAAGAACTTGCAAATTATTTTTGAATCAAATAAAACAAATATCCTAATGAAATTATTATTCCATTGATAATAGGAGAAGGGAATGAAATTACAGCTATATTCATGTTATATAATTCTTCTGAACTATTTCAATGTATAGAATATGATTTCAATAAACAATTAACATCAAATATAGATCCAATACTAAAAAATAGGTGCTCCAAAGATGTAGAAAATGAATTCATTTTAACCCAATTGATTCTCCATGTTATCCATGCAATGCTCCACTTAAATGTGCAATATTATTCAAAAACTCATTCATGAATCATAATGATAGGCGATATCTTGAACTATTAGAGAAGGTTATCCCATCCACTTTATATGGTAATTTTCTCAAACCACCAATTCCAATATATCAAAATCAAGTATAAAATTTATTTTTATTATGATTATATAACAAAAAACTGTGAATATTGATTGCACAATTCATCTTTTATATTATTCACACTATTCTCTAGTGAATTATACACTATTATGAGTTTCTTCATTAATATACTAAAAGAAAAATGTCTTCTCTTTTTTTAAATGATGATTTTCATTTTCTATTTTAGTGATTGTATGATGAAGAATCGAGGGTTCTAGAACGACTCAGATATATAGAAATCCTTGGTTGATTCCTAAGAATTCATCTTTCTCTTGAACTTCACTTATTTCTAAAAATCAACTTCGTTCGTTCGTGCGTGTCAGGTGATAGGTGATTAAATTCCTAAATTAAAATAAAAATCCACTGTTTTAACAGCTTCGTCATCAAATTCAAAGAGGTCTTGTCGAGTGCATGCTGGTGCAAGACAGCATTTCAGGAGGTGGTCATCTGACTGGATATCGCCACAGTCGCAGTACGGGTCCTCAATCAGCCTTCAAGTTGTGCGATTTTCTTTTGTGCAGGTACACTCTACTCTGAGGTGGTTCAGAGTTTTCCATTTACCATATGACAACTCTGTTCCTGTTGGAAGTTTCTCCCTCAACACCAAGTCAGTGGCGTCTGTACTCTCATGCCATAATCTAATTCTTTCCTGTGGAGCCGAGAGCCAAGCTCCTGTGTCTCTGTCAGAAAGCTGCGTCGGGACTTGAGCCGTGATTTGCAGGGGTGCGGCCAACATTGGGTATCTGTTGTCATTAACCTGTCGAGTACGCTCAGTCCTACCAGCTATTTCTCTTCGGATTGATGGAGGGGCTATCCCACTGAGTTGATACAGGTAGTGAGTTTTCATTGGTTTCAGACAACCTGTCACAATTCTGCAGCTTTCATTGAAGGCCACATCTACCTTCTTAGCATGAACTGATCGGCTCCACACAGGACAGGCATATTCCGCAGTGGAGAAACACAGAGCTAAGGCTGTTATACGTAGAGTATGAGCATCAGCACCCCAGACAGAGCCAGTCAGTTAGCTTAGAAGTGTATTTCTGGAGTTGACCTTCTTTTTTGTTTTTTCACAGTGTCCTTTGAATGTCAAGCTTCTGTCCAATTGCACACCAAAGTAAGCTGAGCTCGCTACATGTGTCAACTGCTGGCCAGACCAAAAGATTTTAAGCTCCCTATTGCTCATTTATTTTTGAGGTGGAAAGCACTGACTACAGTCTTTGTAGTGTTCACCTTCAGGAGGTTTGCTTTGTAGTAGGCATCTAAATCTGGGATAAAACGGTTAAGCTTGTCCTCAACTTCTTCAATGTCTCTCCTCTGGCTGCTACTGCCAGGTCATCAGCATAAATGAAATGCTTTGTGCTGTCTCCAATTGGTTGGTCATTCACAAAAACATTGAATAGGGCAGGAGCTAAGACACTTCCTTGTGGTAGACCATTCTTTTGCTTATACCACTTACTACAGTTGATTTTTATGTGTACTTGGAAACGTCTATATGTTAGCATCAAACGGATTACCTTTATCAAGCCGTGATCATATGTCATATTATACAGTTTTTGAAGGAGTTGTCTATGGTTGATTGTATCGTATGTTGCTGACAATTCAACCAGAACCATGCCACTGACCTTTCTCTCCTGGAAACCATCCTCAATGTACTTAGTCAGGTTCAGTACTTGGCCTGTACATGATTTTTCCTGAGCGGAACCCAGCTTGTTGAGGAATTATTTTGCTTTCTAGAAGAAAGGATATTCTGTTGAGAATAACTGTCTCAAAAGTTTATACACATTGGACAGAAGTGAGATTGGGCGGTAAGATTTTGGGCACTCAGGGTCTTTTCCAGGTTTGCAAACTGCAATCATCTTTGATTTCTTCCAAATTACAGGAATGCGCTCGTCGACAATTATGTTGTTAAATAAGTCTGTGATCCAACTGAATATTCATTAGAGATAGAGTTTCAAATAGCCTAATTTTGATCAGAATTGTATAATCTGAAAATAAAAGATCTAATTTTCCTGTTTGATTACTGGATTTGGTGTGAACAAGTGAAGATTAAGAATGGATTGAGAAATAAGGGTTTCTTGGGTCACTCTGTATCCAGTACTAGAAATTTTTAAGTACAGTATAAATAATTACAAACATCAGTGTTTATAGTGACTGAACTATCTCACTTGCCTTCCACTTCAATTTAACCACGTTTTGTGAGATATTGGATGATTTTGGATGATTATCAGTAGAATTATTTTTGGATGGTTCAATTAGTAATAAAAGCCGATATTATCCATCTGGATGTATTCATTCATTTCATTTTAATAACAGACTTTTATCACAATAAGCGTGATCGTTTCATGGGTGGTGAAAGTGATAATCTTTCTTCTGAATGAACCCTCTTCAATTGTAATTTTTCTGTTAAAAATGGGATGAGATATTTTTTAGTTGTGAGAATACAGATCAATAATAGGATACTCTGAGTTGTACTCTTCAAAGCTCTAGAAATACAACTTTCTGATAATTGTAGACCTTTCAACATTTCACTTATATTATCCTTATCTAGTGTTGAAAGTAAAAGACCAAGATTTGGATCATTTTGAATTTCAAGTTTTTCCTTATTAGTCTGAATTAAAAAAATTTCAACATAAGGTTTTATGTCATCAGTAAGGAAGCCTTTCATTTCATTCACAACAATATCAAAAAATGTGTAAATGTGAAGTGCAAGACTTTTATCGGAACTACATTTGCCTATGGTTGAATCTAAAAGTAAACCAAGCTTGAATGTCTAATAAGTGTCTCATCATCACAATTTTCCAATTCATTAATGGATGTAAAACAAGTTTTGAGAAAATTAGAATTATCCTTGATATATAAATATTTTATTATATCTCTTTTGAAATTTAAATTTTTCATATTAATATTAGATATTTTTGGTACAGGACTATCTTTTGTTATATTTGAATTACTCTCTAAAATACCAGATTTGGATGTAATGTAGCAGATGTAACATCATTTCCTCTATCATCTTCCATCTGTGATTGTATATTTTCAATATTTGATTCCAATATATTAGAGTTGATTTGAGTTGTATTTCTTTTTTGTCTATCCAAACTGGAATATCCTGAATATTCGCAAGAGGTTGAGTTTTGTTTCGTTTCAAATTTCTTTCTCTTTCCCCATTGATTGATTCTGATATATTGGACATTATTGAAGTCAAATTTGATTCATTTCCCTGATCGACTCTATTAGAAGGTATTAATTATTAGTATTCGATTCTGAGGATTGTGATGGAGGTATATTGTGATTTATAATATCGTCTATTTGTTGGGATTGTCTATTTTCAAATTGGCTGTCATTATTCATAAGTCTGTTCAATGAAGTATAGATATCTATATTCTCAAGTGAAACTGGATCATTAGTTTCTATATCTTGAAGTCTAAGACTTTCTGGGTTATTCATTAGTGTTTGATAGAAATTATCACTAGATAGAATATTCATTTTTATTTATACGTTTAAAGATGAAATTAATGATATGACGAGAACGCGTCAACTAGACTCCCCGACAACTAGTCTCCCCGACAGTAAAGCTCCTTTCAAAACCAGACTCGAGGGGATTTACTGACGGCGTCAACTGAGTTCCTGAGAGAGGAGCTTTACTGACGGGGATACTAGTTGTCGTCAGCGACCGAGAGCTTAGTTGTCATCTACGGTCCCGACAACTAGTCTCCTCTGAACCAGTAGGGGATTTACTATCGGGGAGACTAGTTGACGCTAGCGTGCAAGGAGCTTTGTTGTTGTCCCGAACCCGACAACCAAGCTCCTCGCTTGCTCTGAGTGTCGGAGTTTTCGCGAGTAAACTGACATATATATTTCATGCACTTACTATATGGATTTCCTCAAATCACACCTGGTTTTCTCAGTCATTCAACGCTTTTTAAAGAGTTATATTACATCTTTCAAGAACCAATAGTTCAAACTTCATAATGAGGTTCAGCTTAGGTATTGGTTCATATTTTTATGTTCTTATCCAAGAGCCACATTTCAAAACAACAAGCGAGTGTAGCAACTCCAAAATACTCTTTCGACTGATATGATGTACAAGAGAAATCCGTTTCAATGATTTGTATGCGAGCGAAGCGAGTCCCATTGACACTGTCGGGATCCGGGATCATGGAATTACAGGTAGTGGTGGATCAAGGAGGTTCCAGCAGCAATAATAAAAAAATGAAGTGAATTGAAAAATTTAAAAGTACAATACTATTGGTTTTATCGATGGAAACTATTTGAGACTAGTCGGCAGGCTCGCTTCACTCGTCTGCATATTTCATTGGGTATGCTTCTCCCCATCAAAAAGTCAAAAGAGACTTTTAGGAACCGTTTGATTCGAATTATTTAGGGCAGGATGGAAAAAATCGTGTTTCTATTGGAATGAATAAATAATATAGGGATTGGAATGAATGTTAAAACAAAATAGTATTGTATAGGTCTGAGAAGTTGGCCGAAATGATAACAGCCGATCAAATAAAATTGCTAATAATCGTTGGTTCACGTTTGTTTTGGCATACTTAGGACTGTTTTAACGATTGTTGAGGGTTCTAGATACTAGATTTTGAAGTTACAATAAACTGCCAGCCAACTTTACACCAGCCGACAAGTTTTGCTAAAAATAATATACATCATTAGTTTATCGTTTGTTTAGGTTTATTTTGACAAATGTGACGTTTGTACGGATTTCTAGGTTTAGATTTGAGAGTTGGAATTATTATTGCCAGAAAACTTCACACCAGCCCCAAGATTGATTTAAATGTTTGAAATTGTATAGATCATATTTACAAAAAGATCTCTTATGTTCATTGAACAATAAGGAGTTTCAGGAATTCATCAATATATCAATAATAGAATCGGCATCCTTGAAGATATATTTCCAAGAAAAAGGGACAGATCCAAGAAAGGTAGGGTCGTCATTCGGAAATTTCGAAGGGTGTTACAGAAATCCGGTTTTTCCTAACAATAAACTCTTGTTTTGTGCGACGATCTATATACGGGTGATTACAAATGAAATAGACAGTTTGAATAGCTTGTAGAGAATTTATTATTTAAAAGTTTAGATCATTACTTACATGATTACATAGAAGAATTCTTGAAGTTTTTATTGAAAATTTACAGATGTTCAATGTGTGCACCATTTACAACACGACAGATATCAACACGGTAGTCAAATTCTGACCACACACGACTAAGCATCTCACGGTTAACTGTAGCAAGAGCATTTGTGATTCGTTATTTAAGATCATCGATATCAACAGGAAGCGGTGGTGCGAAAACTCTGTCTTTTACATAGCCCCACAAGAAAAAGTCGCAGGGCGTTAGGTCCGGACTACGAGGTGGCCACGGCTGAAACACAACGTTTTCCTCACTTACACGGCCGATCCATCGTCTAGGAAGATGTTCATCCAGATGCCCTCTGACGTCAGAGTACCAGTGAGGCGGAGCTCCATCGTGTACAAAAATGAAGTTACAACTATCTTCATGGAGTTGAGGCATTAACCATTCGGTTAACATGTCCAGATAAATTCTTCCGGTTACTGATGGTTCTTGGAAGAAGAAAGGCCCGTAAACCTTTTCACAAGATAAAGCGCAAAACACGTTAAACTAAACTGGCTGTTGTAACACGGAGCAGCCAACAATAGCCAGCAACAGTTCTACCAACATAAACTTTAAGAAATTCCCTACAAACCTATATCACTTACTATGTTGAAATATACCAGTTTAATTTGTACAGGCTATTGAAGTTGTCTATTTCATTTGTAATCACCCGATATACTAACGTTAGTATTATATAGATCGTTGGTTTTGTGACCTCTGTATAGGTCAACTGTATTGTATGGCGAATACTCATCACATGCCATAACACTGCGCCAAAATCCCCACTAAAGTGATTGTTCACAACTTGTAGAGAGGATCTATAACTTTGAATAATGTGATTGATTGACACTGAACTTTCTCTGTGCTTCGCGGCAAGGAACAGGATTGGATAAAATTGCCCGCAGGACAACACTATTGGTCTACTCAAAAGCGCGACTTTTGAATCTCTCACATTTAGCATCAGAAATATCATACGGATTTTGATAATATAGAACGTGTCAGACACAATAATAATTGACAGGCTTAAGAAATAATCGAACTCAGAAGACGAATTGATAAAGTGGAAATATAATATAATAAAATATATAGTTCGACAGTGCAGATTTGAAGCTTGGATTACAGATTGAGAATAGTTTAACATTAACAAAATAATTAGAAATTTGCTTGTGCTCACATGATACCATGCATGATCCAACAGAATTTATAATTGATAAATTTAACACTTTTTTAAAATAATGAAAACAAATAATAAAAGATTTTAAAATTACTCAGGTCGTGGTCTGAGAACCGCGACTGGGTCGATCTCTAATCTGTGACTGAGATCCTGCTCTATATAAAGTTTCCTACACCTCTCGCTGGTCTGAGGATCGCGACTGGAACGATCTCTAATCTGGAACTGAGATCTCGTGTTAAACAGGGTAGAAAAAATTAAGAGGAAGAAAGAGGAAGGATGTCGCAGTCTAGGAACTTCGACAAGGGAGTCCTCAAGCTGTACCCGAGAACTAGAAGGATTTTAGAATAGGGAAAGTGAAGAGAAAGTAGGAGAAAGGATGTCACAGTCTAGAAACTTCGACAGGGACGAACTCAAGCTGCACTGAGTTCTCTAGGAAAAGAATTGGGCCTTTCCTACTTGGAATTACAGCAAGTCTGAAACCGCTAAACGAATTTAAAATACAGGACCACTCCATAATATGAAAACTAATCAAGGAAAATTTACCATAAATGATAATAATCTCTCTACAAGGATAAAAATTAATCGAGAAAATTATTCTCCAAAAGGACAGGGATTTCCCACAAGAATAAAAATTAATTGAGAAAAAACTATTCAAAAAAAGGAAAGGGATTTCCCTACAAGAATAAAAATTTGATGGAGAAAAATTACTATTCAAACTGATGGCCACCTCGCTACAGAGAAGGAAAAACATACGGACAACCAGTCCTGACATACAATACCTGAATCGATGTGGATACTGATACGGAGAATAGCGAACCGATTCCCACTTCCCGTATTATAATTAAAAACGTCGTGAAGCAACAGAGTCGAGACTTATAAATTAAGTGCTCAAAAATAACCCGCTACAAGAGCCTAGTTAAATTTCCCACTTAACTGTTTGTAGTACAAACTTAAGATCCCTTACAGGTTTCAAAACTAAGGATAATTCGTTCACCCCCAGTGATACGATTTAGGAAAAATAGCCGACAGGAAAGAAAATCCCACAAGGAAGTTCTAACTTCGAGTTGTCCGGAACTCGTCCTACAATATTCTATATTAACACAAAATAGAATAATTCCCCTAGAAATAACTAGTACCGGGAATGTCGTAAGGAGAGGAGATTCGCGACCCGATCTCACGCTCAACCACCGAACAACTAATATTTCTCACCAGAAATTACAAGAAGAACGATACCGACTCAACTCGGTAGTTGCCTATCGCTTTGATGATACGGCTGCTGCTGCTGCAATACTAGATACGAGAACGCTCAGAGTGGTAAACAAGATCTGGAAATTTCTGGTTATGATGAATCTGTTGCTGATGATTTATAGGGGTTGACAGCGATGGTGATGATGTACATACACAACTAAAAGTCCAACAAAATATATCTGGCAGTCGATCCTATTCTTATTCTAAAATAGAATAAATTCGCTAATTTTACACTAGACTACGACTCTCCATCCGTCACAAAAATTCACCTTGTGACAAAATATTATATTGATTCTGGAATAACCTAAAAGAACTTATTAGCATTTGGTCAAATTGGGTTAGATAATAAACTTCATTAGCAGTGATTAGAAATATTTATTTGTTCCAAGTAATACATTAAGAATATTTAATCACTGATAGCTATTCTTATATTCTTTGATGATTCGTGATTCATATGTTCAATGAAACAAATGGAATAATGACTAATTATGAAATTTTATATAATTATCGATACCTGAATAGTTTCAATGGAAATAGATTGATTTAGAACATACACTTCTGGAATATAAGTTTGAATCATTCAATTTAAAAATATCCACTAAATCTATCAAATTAAGAATTCCCTTATTCAATGATATCCATTTTTATATTTAGAGATAATACTAGCCACAATTTATTAGTAATATTATTTACAGGAATATATTCTATGACTATTTTATAATAATCAGCAAGAAAATTTTTTTTCATCACATCCGTTTTATTTAGTCACAGTTTTCAGACATTCTGGTATGAATTTCCCAAGATCTATCACATGCTTCCAATTATATATACCAACTCCACAATGATAACATCTCGTTAGATCACTCATACCCGTGTAATAGAAACGGCTCTACTTAAAATGTCTGGTTTTAATTTTAAATATTTTGGACAAGACGTATAAGATGTGATCCTATTACTATAAAATGCATATCTAATATGACGAGGAGGTCCAATTTCCGTTATATTCGAAACATCCTCACTCATCTTTCTGAGAATTTTTATTGTGCAAATATTTCCACTCAATGGTGATGATTTTTGTGTATTATTTACATCATTCATTTTTAACAAATAATTGATCATTTCAATCATCCCTAGTAAATCACAATCAAATAATGGTACATTCCCAACAGATAAATTCTTCACAAATCCACAATTTGGTGACAACTTTTCATGGGTTTCCATTGGATCATCAACCATTGACCATGAACTTATCTCTACTGAACAAAATGCACATTTCACAATATTATCATTATCTGTATAATAGAAACCAGCTTTGGTTATTTTTCTAATATCAACATTTGACATATACCAATTTTTAATGACTTCAATCTATCAACCTCGTTTTTAAAATCTGCCATGTTTGAATCATAAACAATAAATATCAAACAATATACTATAGATCATTAACAAATATCATACTTTATCATATGCTTTACCCTCATATGCTATTAGAAAATTGCTAGTTCTTCTTATAAGAGGTATGAATATAAATGAGTATATAATTAGTTATAATAACAATATTTTTGTATAGGTTGTTGGAGACGACGAGTGTGTTTATATTGGTGGTATTCTACAGAAGAGTGTCAATCCTCTACTCGAGTCTGTGCTGAAACTGAGAAACAATTATTTAAAAAATGCTGTGGGTAAGAGAATGATACAAAAAGAAATCAGAATGAACTATGAGAATTACAAAAACGGAAGGAGAATGGCTGGTAAAATCTACCAGAAAATAGATAAAATGAAGCGAGATTCGGAGTATTTTGAGAAAAGGAGTGAAGTGAGTGAAATCAAGAAGCTTCACTTAATATCAAATAAAATGAGGAAAGTTTTACAGTTAAGAATGATGATATATCGTGGGAAGGATAAGAAGTGGTTAGTAGGAAAACATCATGGATAGGTGGTGTAATATTTAGAGTATACTGAATATATATTGAAGATGTTGATGAAAATTAGGATGAAAATGATATAAGAGTATACATAGAGACCAATGTTACTGACCCTCCAACAGCCCAAGGGATTATTAGGTACATCTATTCAACTCCCTAGGATATCTAATTAGTGTGAATATTGCTACCACGCAGGCTAAGTAGTCCAAACGAAAATGGACCCCTCAGGGCCACTGCAATACTGCACTGTTATCCATCCCTAACTCGACCAGTCTATATAATGGGTGATTTTTTGAGGTTAGGATTTTCATGCATTAGTATTTGCTCAGATTTTTTGAGGTTATGATTTTCATGCATTAGTATTTGCTCAGTATGCTTTGACATTCATCATGAATAGAATTACTAACGAGCAACGCTTGCAAATCATTGAATTTTATTACCAAAATCAGTGTTCAGTTCAAAATGTGTTTCGCGCTTTACGCCCGATTTAGTCTACATAATCGACCAGTGAGCAAACAATTATGCGATTGGACCAAGTTTCGCACTCAGTTTACTTTATTGAACATTAAACCAACCACACGGATGCGTACAGTGCGTACAGAAGAGAATATTGCGTCTGTTTCTGAGAGTGTTGCTGAAGACTGTGAAATGTCTATTCGTCGCCGTTCGCAGCAATTGGGTTTGTGTTATTCGACCACATGGAAGATTTCACGCAAAGATCTTGGTGTAAAACCGTATAAAATACAGCTCCTGCAAAAAACTGAAGCCGAGCGATCTGCCACAACGTCGAATTTTCAGTGAATGGGTCCTAGAAAAGTTGGCAGAAAATCCGCTTTTTTATCGACAAATTTTGTTCAGCGATGAGGCTCATTTCTGGTTGAATGGCTACGTAAATAAGCAAAATTGCCGCATTTGGAGTGAAGAGCAACCAGAAGCCGTTCAAGAACTGCCCATGCATCCCGAAAAATGCACTGTTTGGTGTGGTTTGTACGCTGGTGGAATCATTGGGCCGTATTTTTTCAAAGATGCTGTTGGACGCAACGTTACAGTGAATGGCGATCGCTATCGTTCGATGCTAACAAACTTTTTGTTGCCAAAAATGGAAGAACTGAACTTGGTTGACATGTGGTTTCAACATGATGGCGCTACATGCCACACAGCTCGCGATTCTATGGCCATTTTGAGGGAAAACTTCGGAGAACAATTCATCTCAAGAAATGGACCGGTAAGTTGGCCACCAAGATCATGCGATTTGACGCCTTTAGACTATTTTTTGTGGGGTTACGTCAAGTCTAAAGTCTACAGAAATAAGCCAGTAACTATTCCAGCTTTGGAAGACAACATTTCCGAAGAAATTCGGCTATTCCGGCCGAAATGCTCGAAAAATTGCCCAAAATTGGACTTTCCGAATGGACCACCTAAGACGCAGCCGCGGTCAACATTTAAATGAAATTATCTTCAAAAAGTAAATGTCATGTACCAATCTAACGTTTCAATAAAGAATCGATGAGATTTTGCAAATTTTATGCGTTTTATTGTTTAAAAAAGTTCTCAGGCTCTTAAAAATCACCCGTATATTGACTATATTTCTACACCCTGGAGATCACTCTCTCCTTCTCATTCCTTCCCTCTCCTATTTTCCGTCACTACCTGTCACAAATTCTTTTGAACACGTCAGGTTCAAAAGTTCTGTTGTGTCATTCTTTGAAGTTAGAACAATAACATCCCCCGTTACCACCCCCTTCCGCCGCTATCTTCTGAAATGGAGAAATGAATATGGTTATGTATATATATAACTCTTTCTTGAGTCATGGTATCAAGAATCCAATTTTATAATCATGATTAGATTTTTCTTGAAATATGCAACTACTGTATTTATAAACTGAAGTACTTTATTACTTCATAAAGGTTATTAGGATACCCTATTCCACCCTCTAGGCTACCTAATAATTGCGAAGTATTGCTACGACGCGGACTAGCTACAGCCGGGTATGGGTCGGGGTCGGTGACCGTACTGACTGTGGAGTAGGTCCGGTATCCTACACTTCCCCCTATCATGACCCTTTCCTCTCCCCTTCTTTCGCGAGATTTTTAATTTCAGGGGAAGAGTGTTTGCCCGTGCCGTTGCTGGCCGATTCGGCCCTCGGCTCTTGGGATTCAGGTTGGGTGTTAGGGAAAATTGAGGTAACCTTAACCAAGGATACGGATCCGGATATCAGATCCTACAAATAATTATATTTGTAAAGTAGTACGCAATCTGAATCAACAGCGAATTGACGGCGAACAAAACTGTACCTGCAAGCCCGGATAAAGGTTGTAGGTGGAGGAATTCGGGTGGAATCCAATAAGGAATGATATGGAATTTTGTTAAGGTTTTCGCAATTTGTGACTGCGAGCTGTCGGTCTTCTGACTGAGCCTGCACACCCAGTATTAGATTAATATGATTAATATCGGGTGTTGGATTTCTGAATCGCGAGTCTGCAGCTGCGAAAGGATTTTCAGCAATTCTGAACTGCTAAACAGGATTTTCGCGCTAATCTGGTGACTGCGCGCCGGCCAATCTGTGACTGCCTTTAAGGGTATGGGAATAGCTCTCAATCGTCCGAAACGCTTTTAAATTAATAGTATGCCAACTATTATGAGAGGATGAGGAAAGGTTTACAAGGATTCTCCTAAGCTTCTCGCTGGTCTGAGAGCCGCGACTGGGTCGATCTCTAATCTGTGACTGAGATTCTGCTCTATATAAAGTTTCCTACACCTCTCGCTGTTAGAATCATAGAGGGATACTGAGAGGGTAAGAAATAGAGAAAATAAAAGAGATGAAGTACTGTATTCGAATTCTATATTTCCCAGTTCCCAAAAGAAACCATTCTCTGAGTAAATGAGAACCGTATCTATTATCTGAGTAAATGAGTATCTATTGGCGATTATTGAGATCAAACTTTGATAAGAACCACTTATTAAAAAATTGTAGCAACAATGTTATTAGATATTTCTAGTTATACTGAAATGATACTCATATTATCATTATTGGGATCAAATCGTAATAATATACCTTCATTTATAAAATGATTGGGGCTAGAGTCAACAGCTTTGGTATAATCATAAAAGTTTCTCAAAAATCTAATCAATTGATCATTTGAAGAAAATTCAATATTATTTTTTGAAGGTGTAATTAGTAAAACATTTATCTTGTGATACTATGGGTTTCCAAATATTTACTACTTTCTGAAAAGATGAATCGCTCTCCACTTATATGTCGCAGAATAAAATCAGAATCTAATATGAGCAATGTTTGTTTCAATTTCAAATCTCTATTTTCCCAGAAAAGGTATTTAAATTCAGCCATTTTTTTGAAAACCATCTCATGATAAAATATAAATCTAGAGGATTCTTTTTTTAGGGACCATTGATTACTGTTTGGTATTTATTCATCAGTTCAAGGCTAATAGACTGCTTACTTTTCAATTATCCAATAGATCTAAAAAAATGTTACATTTGAAAATATATTTCTCGATAATCAATATGAATTGAAAACCTTCTTTATATAATCAATTCTATCAATCGTCAAATGTTCCTCAGTAACATTTTCAAAAAATTCAAAACTATCTTTCTTATTTTTCTGTTTTAGATTTTTGAAAATAGAATCTATGATACAATATTTATTTCACCATCCAATAAACAAGCTCTATTACAATTGGCATAACGGAAACATATTTTAGCTTGGAATGATGATGGGGAGGTATAATATTGGAAGGATTTATATCTACAAATGTATACAAAATCACAAGGTTTTGAATTCTCCAATATTTTTATTATTGAGCTCTTCAAAAAAGCTTTATATTTACCAAAGAAACTGGGGGATGGATAATTTTCTCCAATGATTCTCATGAACTCATTCATTAACAAATCCAATTCCTTAAGAATATATGGGCTAAAAGATTTTCTTTGAAACCCTTTTTTAACAATATTCCCATTTTGAAGCTTCAAATATATTTTTTTTTCTCTGCCAAAAATATGACAATTTCAGCAATAATCTTCACTCAGTCTAATATATTTGAATGCCAATGAGTTTTCTAGAAATTGATTTATCTTTTTGCATACTTGAGCGTTTTGTTTTGATATGATAAAAAAGCTATCTGTATCACCATATATCAGATTCAAATTCAATGTATTTCTTATATAATCCACAACTTTTTGATGGATATATCTACCATATTGTGTTATGAGAGATGCAAGATGATGAGTATTTCTTTTAAAGATAATAACCCATAATTGAATTGGCTACTGTTTATAGGCCAACGACAATGATGCTTTTTTTGTGCGTTTGCATTCTTCTCTTTGTTTCAGAAGAATATTGATGATAACACTTAATGGTGATTGATAATCAGACTTCAAAGTATAAAAATTATCAATTTTTCTAAAGTAATTATCGAATATGTTCTCATAACCCTGTGAATACTTGTTACATCAAATACATACCCATAACTTAGATTGAATTCTCTTATTATATTGGGATATAGGCTTGTAAAATCTAAGATATAAACCTTTTCATTACTATCAGAATAATTTAAAATAGATCTATCCGCACTCAATACAGTTGCACCTTGATAATGTTTATTTTTAAAAGTTGATTTTTTCTGTGTATAGAATTCAGATAACATTCCATTTGCAGGGAATTCTACAGAAAAAAACATCCAATAACATATGAAATTCCTCTATAGATTTCTTTTGCATCACAGAATGCAACATTCATCATAGGAAAAATGTAACTCTCTAAATTCAATTTAATATATAATTCCCCACATAGCTCACAATCATAAATACAATATTCGCATAATTTGTTTAAAAAACTGGTTGAATATCAACATTCAATCTCTCATCGTAATATAAATTCATATCTTGGAAATTTATCTCCTGTTTATGTTTATTTAAGACAGATTCGGATATGGAATTCAAAGAAAATGATTCGAATTTATCTTTGAGGAAATATTTTATAGATAGAAAAACATCCACTATTTGAAACTTCTCACCAAATAGAAAAGAGGCTTGTTGTAGATTACTTGTTAGAAATGTATTGATTGATTGATTGAATGATACTTTGTTGCTAATCCATGGTAAATCATACGATTAAATATCACAGGAAAATCAAAATTGATCACATTATATCCACAAATTATAGAAACTGATAAGTGATTGTACATGAATTCACAAAAATCATTAAGCAATTCATATTCTGTTGAGAAATATTGATTTTGATATTTTCCGAAATGGGTAATATGTTATTAAAATCATATTATTTGGTATCAATATGAACTAATTCTCTCTAATATTTCAAATGTAATTATTTTGATGTGAATATGATGAGAGAAATTGTTACAATTTTATCTTTGTGACCAAATCCATCTGATATTTTATATTTTTATAATCTGTTACCATTTCAATATCCAATGAGCATATTTTATGAATTGGGAGCTGTTCACCATCCCCTGTATTGAGATTCTCCAAATGAGATTGATGATTGATATCATAATATGAAAATGGTTTGAAATTCATTCGTTTACATTTATTCTCTATGAAATATAAAATATGACTACTTATTGAGCTATTGCTTGATACTTCTATTAACGAAAATATTCGTTTGTTGATTCTGAGAAATATTCCAATGCTTTGAAATAAGGTAGAGTGGATTCTTTCAAAAAAATATAACAAGAACATCCTTTGAAATTCCCATTTTCCAAATCTGTAAATGTTAATTTATTTTTAAGACTTGGTAGATGCTCTCTAATCTCAATAGTCTTGATATATTCATCCAAATGAAATTCTTTCAGTGTCTTATTGAATTCATGAATATCATCCACAAGAACCTGGATATGTATAAATTTTATATAATTGATATTAAAACATACAGGATTTCCATCTCGATCAAACCATAAACTGAAGGAGAATTTTCAACATACTTGGTGATAAAAATGAGATTATGTTCCATCTGTAAGAATTATTATTCAATGATGATATCACCATTCTCCAGAGAATATATATTATGAACCTTCCAGGTGATCCACAATTGAGAGATATTATCGCTACGCTGAGCAACCTCAGTCGCGGATAAACCTCAGTCGGATATGAATCGGACCAGTATTGATTGGGAAATTCTGGATCAACCTTCATCATATTCTGATTATGATTCTATTCTGATTCTGTTTTTAATGCGAGATATTCAGGTTTAAAGGAGATGTGTTCTCCGCGTGGTTACGGGAGTTCGGTCCCCGATTTTTGTGAATCATGTTGGATGATGAGTGGGATTGGGATAACGCTATACAGGGAAATGGAATCCCTATGACGAATCATATTTAGAGAGGTAATACTTAGTCTGAATATAAACTGTGAGTCACGATGAACAGGCTAGATCAGAAGAAGGGGTCGCCATAAAGTTCAGGGTAGGAATTATGGAAAAGGGTATGAAGAGTTTTTAGGCTTGTTTAAAGTATTCAACAAATAAGAATTTGTTAGGTTATATACGGTCTGACAACTGTGAGCTGAGGTGAGTAGTCTGTACCTACAAACGCCTCAAAACTGAAATGAAATCATTCCCCTCATTTACAGAATTCTACTTTCTTAAAAAAAAAACAATCACCTCTACACACCAATGGATGACCAATGGTAGGAGGTGTATTTTGCGTATGTTCAGTCGCGGCTTCAATTTATGGTGTAGTGGCTTGAGGGGGGGGGTGATGCCTCGGCCGCTGTGCTTGAGCCTCTGGCTGTCACGCAAAGAGCGCTTATAAAAATTATTCTAAAGAAACCAGTCAGATACTCGTCAGACCAGCTCTTTTCCGATTTACAGGTCCTGAATATCCGCCAGCTTTACTTGAAATCCATCCTCACATTCATAAAAACAAATAAAACCAATATCTTTACAAAGTTACAACATATCAAACCATTCCGTAATTACGGATATAACTTTCCCAGATCAACCTTAACGTCACTGAACAGTAATCCCTTTCTACTTGCCCATTTGATTCATCGAAACCTCCCACAAAACAATCATAGATGCAGAAGAACTTGGTGCTGCCGCCTACAAAAAAGAGTAGGTTTTTGGCTCCGCTCAATCGGCCGGGTGGCCGCTGCGGCGCTGCTGAAGTCGCCATATAGGTGACGCGAGGCAGTTGGCACATGCTCAACCACAAACCTCACTAGTTGTGGTTTCAAGCCCTTCATACCTCACCTGAGTTTCTTTCATTTATTTCAATTATTTATATTCTGCTTTTATATTGTACTTTCTATTTAATGTTGTTAAATCGTCAATTCAGATAGCTCAACATAAGATGAAGTATTCTGAGTCGGGTACTTGTGCTGTGTGAATCATCATTCATACAGTATGCATTTTATACATGACAGGATTTTACATATTTTTTATAGGTTAAGCTTGAGTTAAGTTATTGACTGTAGTTTTTGCACTTGTGTCACCTGTATAGATTGTGTACTCTTTCCCCGCATACGGATCAACAGTCATGCGGGGAATAATTATTCCATAATTATTCTGTTCTATATTTCACATTGCTTTTGTATTGGAATTAATAAATTGAACTGAATTGAATTGACATAATAGACTATCATATCAACTGCCAATATAGGTATATCTGGTATCCTATATACTTATTTCATTCACACATAGCTACACATCCACACCCATCTAAAAACATTATACAGGTGAATGACTTTCAACATTCTTTTTGAATGTTGTTTCCAAAATGATGAGCCCATGGTAGACTCTTCTGATGGGACTACCATATCCTAGCTAAGTTGACCCGTTATTTGAAAGGCTTCCAGACACTCTCCTTTATTCTCCACAAGAGTGAAATATAATAAATAAGTCTTTTTGTTAAAAGAGAAAACCTCTAGCACACGCGTTGATAACAAAAAAATTTCTCAATGAATGAAGTGGGTGGAGAATGATAAGTTTCCAGGTAAAGGTCAAGTCTAGAATGAGTTTCCAGGTAAAGGTCAAGTCTAGAATAGTTGAATGGTGGGAAGAGTTGTCTACAGATGGGATCCTAAAGTGAATGAAATCCGGATAGCAAATTATATGGTCGAGATCTTAGCAAAAAAAAAACTGAGTGTGTTAGTCAGTAGATGAAAAGATGACCATGAGAAGAAAAAAAAGAGCAGGGTGGGTCAGACTGGATGTAAACAACATTTCATTTACCTTCCCCAGATAGAGAAGGCTGGTATCAAAACAACACAATACCGAAAGTGTGCCAGAGCCAGCAGACGAGAAGAAGAAGAAGAAGAAAAGAGCGGGACAGACCAGTGTAGATACAAAACACTCCACTCACCCTCTCCAAGATTGGCGTCAAAACAACACAAAACCGAAAGTGTGCCAGAGCCGGCAGACGAGAAGAAGAAGAAGAAATGAGTGGGACAGGTCAGTACAGATGCAAACAATACTCCACACAACCCTCTCCAGACAGAGAAGGATGTGTCAAAACAACACTCCAACTTGTTCACACCACAAACAGATAGACAGCAACCTACACACTGTCGATCCCCTGCTACATACCCCCTCCAACACAAAAAACAAAACCATCGATCCAGTCACACCACACAGCAGGCACTCCGCTCGCCAAAAATAGCAGACTAACAGGATGCAGGGTGTCGGTAGCGGGGAGACAGTGTGAGTGTGAAAAGGGAGAGTGGGTTAGTTTGGAAGGAAGGTCTTACAAGTGCCTATGGTACCTAAATATCCGTTTTTAAATGGGTATCAAAAATGGAGGTTCTCATACTAGTGGGAGAATTGGATTAGGTGCGTTTATAAATGGAATAGTCTAGCAAGAAGCGCGGGGTGTTTGGACAATGTTTTACCACTATTATACCCCTCAAATTTATTTTGTTCGATAAATAATTGAACAAAAAATGGTGGTTCCATATTGGTGGGGGAAGTGGTCTAGGTGAGGTGACTACAAAATGGAGTTCTTCCACGGAGTGTGAGGGGTGGGTGGGATTTTAATTCAATATCGACTATTATGAAAGGATAGAAATTATCATATCTATGGAAATAATATCGGGACACAGTATGTCGTTCGTTATCTGGGAAGAAAGTGACACTACAAGTAACCAGGGAACAAAACCTCAAAACACAATACAATTTGTTTGTTTATTGGAACATTAAGTCTTCATTAGAATAAAATGAGAACTTGCTTTTTTGAGCTTGAGCTTATACAATTTGTTGGAGGACACTATTATTTGAATTATCTATTTCTTCAACTTCTTAAGTGAAGATGGTTGATCATTCTTCTCATATTGAATGCTATTATTTTATAAAAACAGCCTAACCTTCAATGTATATCTTTTTCGTAACCCTTTTCTTAAACCGTTATAAATCAAAGACCTGTTTGAAAATGGAATTACTCTGAAGTCAGAGCTTAATTTGTAAATTTTCAGGTACCGGAACTCTAGCTGATCCTATCGGGATATGAAATACTCGTCAGGGAAGGGGGCCTGGGGATGGGTCCCCAGAAAATTTTTCTAAATTCAACCTTTAAACCCTGTTTTAAGTCTGTTTTCAATTCGTGAAACGAATACAGATTTGATAAAATAAAATAGAGTTTTTATATTTTTAGCTACAACTACGTTAACGTTCCAGTACGTTCCGGTTGTCCTGGGAGGTACTGGAACAGTGTTCCGCTACATTTCGGTTCAAATTAAGCCCTACTCTCAACTCCAATGTTTGATTTTACATAAAACCAAATTATATTATTTAGAAGCCTTATTTATCACAACCAGGTTCTTCCCGGCTAGTTGCATAATTTATATAGTTCACTGAAACATAAGAGATTACTCATTTCTATAATGCCAGTGTAAATGCTACAACAACAGAGCTGATCAGGGAATGATATTGGTAAAAGCAGGTTGATTGTCTATGGGAAACTGTTACCAACCTATTGATAGCTTCTGACAATATTGATGAATCATGTCAAGTATTTGCATTATTTAGATAATTCTTCAGATAAATACTCCATTCTAGGGTTATGGTGACAATAAAAAAGAACCAAGTGGAAATAAAATATTCTGGTTACTCTTGTATACAAGTCAATAGGAATGGTTAACTATTGACATAGTAGCAGTTGATAGATCCAGAATTATTTCAAAATGAATTGATTAGGATATTTTAGTAACAATGAAAACAATTCACCATCATAGTCAGATTATATGGAAAGATATGCAGATAAGATTGTACCATTATATTGAATGTTAGTTATGTTAATAAGTGATCGTGTTAATGAATGACTATATTAATGACTTATTATGTTATTGACTTAGGAATGATCCTCACCTTCTTAATATACTTGGAAAATAGAATAATGAATGGTCTATATCATGTGTTCTAGCTCCTGGGAAATCACTGGCGAATATTCTCCTCCACTAGTCAATTGGTCAATGAACAATACCCATATACCGGTCCATATTTATAATAAAATCCTTCCTTAAATAAATTTATGAAGACCTATAGATAAATTATTCTAAATCTTATTCCAAATAGAATAGAAATTTGTCATGAATTGTGTCACAAATGGAATGTAATCACACTGGAAACTGATAAAAATATTTAAATTGATTGAAGGTGGATTTGGGGTGAGTTCAAGTCAGTCCTTTAAAAAAAAGGGAAAATTGGATAAAGTTGATTTTTTTCTAGTTCATCTATTATTATTAAATCCATCGATTTTATAGTAATTAATTTTAGAAAACGTTAAAAAAAAATATATTTTAAAAATACAAAATTACAAATATCTCGCAAATGAATCGTTTTGAAAAAATTTATTTCATATTTTCTCTATATTTTGACACATAGAAATATTACTGAACTTTGGCCCTTCAATTTTGAGACATTTGTACAATGGTTCAATTCATAAACACTACTTTTCACTTTTATCAACTGGTTAATATCCTTCAAAAATCATTCATTTCAAAAATCTCTGAAATCTTTTAAATAATCAAATATTATTGGTAATATGTATTTTGTCAAATGGTTAATTATCTCAGATATCTCAGAAGATGAATTTCTAAGATAAAGAGAGATTACTTCATCGTTCAGTAGATGCTCAGAGAAATTTTCATTTTGATTGGACATGGTATTGAGGAAGTTATCATAGGATAGTATAATTTTATATAACAATTTAATATCTTTATTCAATTCACCTTTCAGAGTTTGTAAATCTTTAATTGTTCTCATATTACTAGATGAAGGTGATACTTGTAACTTATCAAGACTTGTGATTCTACCTATCCTTATTAATGCCAGTGTTAGACTGTAAGTTATTGCATAGAAACCAATCTCGAGTTTATTTCGTTTATAAAATATGAATTTTATATAGTTCAGGGCTTCATCGATATTATTAAGACCATCAAACAATTCTGACAAATTTTCAATGATATAAATGTTAAATCCATTATATCACAGGATTTCAACTCATTATGGCTGCATTTTCAGATGGAGATTATGTCTCTTACGATTTTTTGATTTCCATGCTTATTATAAATTTTTTCTATGTGTTCGTCAATGGTGAAATTTGTATAGTTGTTTTTCTCATCTTTGATACAAATTGCATTAATGGTAATAATATGTATATGAGTTGATATTTAAATTCAAATCTGTTATGTAATAGATGAATAGTATATTGCATGAAAAAATTGTTCCAAATTAGTATAGTATGGTGCTTCCCAAACACATACAATCTCATAATAGTTTGAAGTAGTTCCAGAATTTGTATTGGTCCATAGTTTTCGGATTCCATTAGAGATAATTTATGTTATCTATGACCAGTTTCCATAGTTCCAATGGAATTTTCTTCAAATGGTTTGGAAATCTAAAATTGAAATTGAATTGTTAATATATTCATGATCAATTTTGTTATATCTTTGAAATTAGTTTCTATAATATTGAGAATTTCACTCATTGGGAATTTGGTACTTGGGGAGAATGTTTCATCAACTTCCCCAAATAGACAAAGTTTAATGATGAAATATGCCCATTTCGAGAGCATTCTCAATGATGTTTTTGAATTTATAAATTCGAAGCTCTCAATATTATTCAATAAACAAATTGTAGGAACAAACTGATCCCCATCACTATTCAAAGCCATCAGTATAATTTTTTGCTGATATATTATAATTTCACTTTTCTCAAAGAGTAGAGTCTGGTAGTTTCTTACTAATTCTGAATAATCAATAAAGGCTATTATTTGATTAGTTGATACATCCACTAGAATATATGATTGATCACATTCACTCACTTTGACTTCAATGCCATTCCAAAGTGGGGATTTTGAACTATCATCAATTGAAAACTGTAATACCTTTTATTATATAGAATTTGATATTGGAGAAATTTGACTAAACATTTTTGTGAATAATTAATATATTTCCTCAGTATAGAAAAGTTTTTGTCTCAAAGTTTTTTTTGTGAGTCAAAAGAAAAATCTTGTGTGGTGAACTCACTCCTTGTCCTCTGTGGGTTGAAAGGTTTTGAGCCATCATACTCAAGAATATATTGGAAACCAGAACTTATTCACAGTATCCCTGTATGCAGAAGGCGACTAAAGGGATCCCAAGACAACTCCAGAATTTACATTGTCTTCAAACTCACGGTGTCTACCTGCAGCAGATTTTTTTTTCAACTATTATCAATTTTTGTTTATTGGTACTAGTTTATTCAATATTTCAACTATAATATGATGATTCGATGTCACAATTTAGGGTTTACTTGAGACTGGTTTTCGTTTGGAATCCAGATTGATAAATGGAAAGTAGCTGGAAACTTTGAAGCAAAGTAGAGAACTGTTGATGGACAAGCTTTTCTAGGCACTTGGACAGAGAAGGGAGAATGCTGATTGGCCTCAAGTCAGAAAATGATTTTATGGAAGGATAATTAGGGAGAGGAGAAACCAAAGCTGACTTCCAAATCATTGGAAAAGTTGAAGAAGTCAGAGATTCATTAAAAATTATGGTGAGAACAGACAGGGTAAAAGGTAGGGTAGGGTATATTTTAGAAATTTAATTGGAGCACAATCAACTTCCACGGCATGCTTGACATCCCTGTAACCACTCTGAATACATCAGTTTCAGTGACAGGAGCAAAAGAGAACCGCTGATCGGGAGCAGCATAAGGAGTAGATGGAAGAGCATTAAGGTAGTCATGAGTACCAGTCAGATCAACAGGCAAATTGGTGAAATGTCTATTGATATCATCTAAGATGAAAGGGATATTATGTTTAATTTGCCACTTACCAATACCAAGATTTTCAACTTTGACCAAAGAGTTCTAGTAGGCTGCCGTTGTGAGAGTGACTGGTAATAGACCTCACCTTGGTATTCCTGATCTCCTACTGATTTCTATTTCTCAGTCGTTTGTATTCTGTCCAGTCAGCTGCTGATTTAGAACGTTTGGTTCTACGGAAGTTAGAGTCTCTCACTTTCTGCTTCTCACGAATCTCTGGACCAAACCAAGGAGCAGGTTTCTTGTTAACTCTCCTGGTAACTAAAAGAGTATGTGTGTCATATAGGACCAACAGAAAAGTATTCAATTTTCCAATCATTTCATCCACGTTGGTAGTTAGGACAACTTCATACCATGGATTGAGGTAGCATCCAACAGAAGAGAATTGATATCGAGATATCTGTAATTCCTGTAGGTGATGAACTCCTGTTTGGGTTTTGGGGGATGCAGTCGATAGGTACAAAATTTAATCATGTTTAGAAATTCCAGGGACAGATAGTGTCCATGGTGAGCAACCAAACTTACATCACCAACAGCAGCCACATCCAGCTAGGTCTCAACAGTCGCCGTGTGATACGTTGCCTGCATAGGTAAAATAGACATATTACAGCATAGAAACAAAATTAGATCTATTCACAGAAGATAAATCAAGTGGATGGTATTAAAATCACCCATGACAATAATGCTTAAAACCAGTCATCAGGTCTAATAAAGATTTTTCAAATTCTCTAATAGAACCATATCAGGAGCCTTATAACAAACACATACAAGCAAGTGAACCCCTCTTACAGAAACACTCAAGAACATAAACTCAGTCTGATTAACAATCATGCTATCAGACACATGTAGAATGGTAACTGGAAGATAAGATCTGACATAGACTGCCACACACCTCCTCCCTTATGAAGACGGTCATTTCTAAACAGAGAGTAACCTGTCAATTCGACACATTTATCACTTATATGTGGTTTCAGCCAAGTTTCTGATACCAGGACAAGATCCAACAAGCTACTATCAAATATTGTCCTAACCTCATCAATATGACACGGTAGCGATTGGACATTGATGTGGACAACCTTTAACAAGCCGTTGGAGTGTGAGAGAGCTTGACAGAGGGCAGACCGAACGGACGGAGCATGCTGGCCCGGGGAGGCGGGCTGGTCAGGAACCACGGCGACCGGTCGCGACGAGACCGCGGCAGCAGCGAGACGAAGGCCAGCACAACACAACCAGCGAGCAACACATGCACACACAACACTCTAATTCATCATCACAATCTTCATCATCAAACACAAACATTATCATTACTATTATTTCAATAAGTGGGGTACAAGTCCGAGTCCTATATGGACTAAAGAAGCTTGTATTTTTAAATAGTATTGGGTAATAATAATAATTACTTCTTTCCAGTTCATAGTAAGGTATAGACGTATAGACGATAAACAAGCGAAAACTATAGTGTGAAATATAACGGAACAGTTGAAATTCGATAATTATAATATCATTAATACAATGTATAAGTACTTGAGAATCGACAGGGGAGAATATAGAATATGCTGCAATTCAACATGAGAAACCAGACACAGATCTACAATCAATCACAGATGAATATTATGTAATCATACATCATTATGATCAGTATATAAAATAGTAATAAGATAGTATTGGGTATTAACAGTATAAAATAGTAATAAAATAGTATAGGGCAATAATAGTTACTTCTTTCCAGTTCATAGTAAGGTATTATAGACGTATAGATGATAAACAAGCGCAAACTAGTGTGAAATACAATAACGAATCAGTTGAAATTTTAGTAAATATAATACAATCAATATAAGTACTTCAGATTCAATAGGAAATAATATAAAATATGCTGCAATTCAACATGAGAAACTATAAGCTACAGATCCACAATAATTAATCATAGAGCATAACTAAAAAGCAACAATTGTATACTGGTTGCTAAGAAATGCTATTTATACGAATCAGGGAGAATATAGAGTGATAGCATTGGAAAAACCAAATCCAATTATAAACCTGATTTTTCATTTATCGTACCTGATGAATATATTTATGTAATTATACGTCATTGTATGATCAGTATAAATGGAAACTCATTCATAACATATTTTCAACTTCATTATAACGGTACGGTATCAAGGGAAAGAAGTTTTAGAAGACTTTACAGAATATGCATGACATTGGAGACTTAACACCAATCATTACAACAGTAACTATTACTCATATATCCGCTGTCCTTCACCCTCTCCCTCAACCCATTTCACATTTCCATCACTGAGCCACACTTTGGAAAAGCCAAATTTCGCCGCTGCCGTCTTGTAGACCTGCAGTCGAAGCATAATTAGATCCTCTTTTATTGTGATATTGGACCCCTCCAACATCTTCTTCCTTTCGAACACTCGCCGACGCTCCCTGTAGCCAGAAAAGCGCATAATGATTGGTCTAGGACGCACTGTGCCGCTGGCATCCGGAGGCTGCCTCTTTCCGACTCTGTGTGAGCACTGGATTTGTTCCAGAGAAAAGTCATCAAGCTACAGCTTAGTCTTGAAAACATCAAGGACCAGTTGATCGGTGTCCTCATTTGGTCTTTCCTGTATCCGAGAACCCTCAGACTCGTACGTCGCTGATACTGTTCTATATCGTCGGTGCGATGTTGAAAATCAGACTCGAGTTTTATCACCCGCTTTTTGAGAGCAGATACGGTCGCCGCTAGATCTGAGATCTCCTCTCTAGTGATTATAAGCGCAGTTGAAATTGCCTCGTCGATAACACCTTTGAGTCGATCAGTAATCTTCGATACCAAGGTATCGATAAAATCGCTGTTCGATAGTATTTTATTGATGAAAACATCAGTAGCGACGGGATCTGCTTTCGGAGTCATGATCTTATCAGGTCGTGCAAAGTTCAAAGATAAGGGGCTCAAAACTCTGTTAGTAGAATCGGAACGAAGTCTAGATCTAAGATTTCTTATCGTGTCCGACATACAAAAAAGTGTATACTCACGCACATATAAATCCAGTTGAGTAACGGAATACACCACTGCACGCACAAGAAAAAACTGAAGACGATAGTACCGAATAATGAATAAGTCAACTTCAAAAACCCATCGAAAACTACAAAACTTTAAGGAGTCGAACAGGACTGTACTTACTACTCGATCATTGCCCCCACTCCAATTGAATATCAGCATACCTCGTAAATGATATCGATGCTGTTCCCGTTCAATTAATGTTGATAGTTTAAGATGGATGTCATCATAAAGTATCTCGGACGTATGTAGCATACCTCTGAATAGTATCAATTCTGTCCCCTTCCAACTAATACTGACAATTAAAGTCAGTCTCTTAGATATAAGGTGAACGTCATCGTTGAATAAAATTTAGAAACTTATAGAAACATACAGAAACGTATGATTTTTATTTCTACAGGAATACTTGATCGTTTTCTATAGAATATGACCAATGAAGAGTCACTAGGACTTCTACCTGTTCACCCATGCTTTCGGCGACCCCGTCTCCTTTCTTTAAAATTTTATGACAATTTTTTCTCAAAATGACTTGACCGATTCTTTTTTCTAAATTCATACTCTGTATAGTTTTATTTTTCAGTTCCTGGTTCCTATCTCCTTTCTGAGAAACCAACAGGATCTCATTCCATTTTTGAGAAATGGACTTCACTACCTTCTCATCGTGTAAGAGTTGGGTACAAGATTTAAAAAATCCATCAAATTTCACAATACTCATCCTATACATGAATACCATATTTTTATTTTACAATATATATAAAGGAAAATGTATTCTGAGAGTAATCTATATAATAGTATAATCATAGTTTAGGATATGTAGCCACCAATTACCATTACCGGTATGTTATTCTCTTTAATTATTCTCCTTCAAGAACAAGGCTTATTACTTTTATGATATTGATCATCAACTCAGATATTTTCTATTGATTTATTTTTTTTTGTAACCATATATTACAAAGTTTACAGTTTTTTCAATGGATGATATTATTGGTTCTATATTTGAGAATAAATCATAAAAACTTTTATAAATTCTTATTATCATCACAAGAATTGTTATTATGAACATCGATAATATAAAATTAGACGTTAAAATTATCTTAAGGTATGTTGTATCATTCATCACTATGATAATATAAATAATATTTTTTAAACTATATGTTTTGTTATAATCAAATTATTTCTTTTTAATTATCCATACATAATTAATTGGAATTATGTACCACCCGTTTTACTAGTACTTGCTTCTGCTTTATCGGACTTTACTGGTACTGAGGTTGCTTCAGATTCTACTGGAGTCTGGTTATTTGCAACAGATAGTCCAGTTTCCACTTTCTTAACGGAACGGTTCCAGAGCCATTCCAATAATATTGTTAATATCGCTGAAAAAAATGCTGATATTATTATCATTGTTATAGTTTCTGTATCACCCACTGTCATATTATACATTCTTATATTTTTATATATACGAAATTTATGATTCGTACATTATCATTGAATCTTATAATTCAGATAAATTTTGAATATCTCCTCTCATATGATTTGATTTCAAATGAACTCATATCTTCTTTGACCGGATTACAAATATCATGTAGGTGACTTGTATAGGTGAAAATATTGTTACTTAATGCATGAAGCAATATTTGGATAGGTGCTGTTATATTGAATGGGCGTATCAATATTTCATTCTCCAATTGTTCTTTTGATGTATAGTGATCAGAACATATTGAACAAGGTAACAGTAAATCCATTATCCCAAATAAACAAGCAAAATTCTCCACCATTACTGTGAAAAACGAATTTCTTTCTTCAATTTATCCAATTTGAGAGCAGTGAAATGTAATACATTCCAATATGGTGGTCCCCATAACAACTGCCCATTTATATTGAGAGTTTCAACATATTCTTTACATAATATCAATTTTCTGTACTGACAAGACTATCATCATTGAATAGTCTTCTATAGGTGTCAATAATTAGTTCTTTGTCTTGTGAATCGGTAATATAGGTCTCTATTCTGAAATACTTGGAATATTTATTTCTATTCTCCTTATCTATTCCATTTTTCCTAATTTCATTTAACACTTCATCAATAACATTCCTGGACAATTCCACATTTAAACCCAGACAAATATTTACAATAACCTGAATACTTTTTAATGTTATATATGGTAATGTTTCAATTCTCTATTCTTTTCATATTTTTCATCATGGATATTCAAAGCTTGTCCAATAGATAATTTTAAAAACATATCAACAACAAACGGAATATAGATTATTGGATTAGATTCACTGAATAATTCAAAAGAAATTTCCGGACATCCTAGTGATTTTACATTACAGAATATGCACATTTATCAATATAACCTTTTTTATTACAATGTTTTTCATTATCTCAACCATCACCCATGAGTGATTATATAAACTTATAATGGTTTACTTTAATTTAATGATAAAAAATCTATCACCAATTATTCATTTCATTTTCTTCAATTTTAATCGGTTCGAACGTCTTATAGTCATGGTTGATGGTGAATTTTTTCTTACTCTTTTTTGCACTGGTGATCTACTTCTAGATCTACTTCTACCAATTCTTCTCTGATTTGCCGTTGCCATACGATTTCTTATCATTCTTTGTAATGGTGATTTATTTCTAGATTTCATTGGTGATCTTGATCTTGATCTTGATCTGCTTCGTCTTATTTGTTTCCTCTTCATCGTTTCTCTATAATTTCATCAGTGGCGGATGGGATTTTACGCATTCTTTTTTATTATGTATAAAATTGAATCATTATCTATTGAAGTGGAATAAATTGAAAATTAAAGATATAAAGATATAATTCGAAATTGGACTCATAATAGATCCATATTTTACTTTATTTACCATGAATAATATTTCATTGTTCCTATGTTATAAATATAGTATTTGAATCTTACAACTTCTACTGGGTATATAAGAGTTATATGTTGATTAAAAAGTGATAATCTATCAATAACTGAGTTGTTTTGATTATAATTTTCCGATGTTAATAAATCAAATCCCGATATGAAACTGCTATTCATTTTTAATTTCTAATTTTTTGTATAATTTTCTCATGTATAATATTTTTGGTAGAGGTCTAGAAAATGGCGTTACCCAGTTTACACATAATTTTTTTTGTGAGAATAGTAGCTTTAAGTATTGGATATTAACTAAACCTATAAGAGTAGAGCGGGTTAATGAAATCAACTCAAATCGGCAACTATTTGTTGAATATGTAATGGAAGCAATAATTGAAAGTAGTGTTATTGAAATTAGTGAAAATTGAATGTAATATTTTATTTGCTGGTTACCTAGCATAGGCTACGGAAAGCTTGCATTTTTTCAACCGATGGACGAGGTGAGGATCTTTCTCAGGTTGGGAACTGCCTAGCTTGCATCCCAGTCTGGGAAAAATAGTTTCCATCCACTCGTTCCATCAACAGTTTCCGGCTCTTCTTCCCCCTGCCGTAGTCTAGTTCTCCACGTGTAGACCTAGGAGAGTCGGACCTGAGACAAAAATTGCATTCTTCCGTGTACTCTTGTTTAACCATTGAAGCGAACGGAACGCGCTCAGACACCACTTCTTTTCGGGAGTGTGGATCGCCAAAATCATCGTTCAATGGATTTTCTTCAGCGTCTTCATTATGGGTGACTCGGGCGCAGTTGTATTCGTTTCAGCTTTGAATTACTCTCCTAATTAACACAAATAACATCCTTTAATGTAAGCTGAAAGTGCCTCCTCGTGGTGCGCCTGGATATCCTTTTCCAGGAGGGAGACCTGGAATTGGAGAACTAAATCGAATACTAGCCATAGCAGACTGGCATTAACAACCGCCAACATATGTCGTCCGCCAATATAGAGCGTTTGTCTCTCCTGGGGTATTGGTAACTGTTGGAAATTGGCAACGCACATATAAGATATTGTTTCTGCATAAAAGTGAGTGGAGTTGTTCGCGTACTTTATCTACGTGCTTCATAAAACGAGCAACAATTTTCGGAGCTGAACTATCACTACGTGATCTCCCAGCTACAATGTCAGCAAATAACAATCCACAGACAATCGACCCTTGTCAGGGTCAACCTAGTTATAAGAATATAGGTAATATTTTAAATGTATGCCATTTTAATGTAGAGGGAATGAGCAGATCAAAAGGTGAGTGTCTCAGTAGACTTGCCCTGAACAATAAAGTTGGTAAATCCTGGTCACTGCTGAGAAAACTCTCTACTGGAAAGCTTATGACAAAACAAGCATTGTCTCATCCAGATCCTGGAGCTATACTTAAACACATTGCAGGTCTTTCCAAATCAAGTCACCAACCCTCAGACAAACTTATTTCAGATGAGTTTAATATGATAAAAAAGAGAAAGGAGGCCCCTCTGGAAATATCAAAAGAATTCACTATGGATGAGCTAGAGAAGGCTATTTCTGTGATGTCTAGTGGAAAGGCTGCAGGCCTGGATGGAGTCTTCCCTGAACTTCTGAAAAATACTGGACCTAAAGTGAGACTGTGGCTCCTCTCTTTTTTCAACAACATAATGTCTTGTGGGGACCTGCCAGCAACCTTCAAAAGATCCAAAATAATTGCTGTGCTGAAGCCAGGCAAAGATCAGAGCTGTGTCAAAAGTTATCGACCTATAGCCCTTCTCAGTGTTAGTTATAAGCTGCTTGAACGTCTACTATATAATAGACTAGCACCAATTCTGAATGAATTCATCCCAGTTGAACAAGCAGGTTTCAGGCCTAGCCGAAACTGCTGCGACCAAGTACTGGCCCTCACATCATTCATTGAGAATGGATTCCACAAGAAAAAGAAAACTGGTGCTGCATTCATCGATCTGTCTTCAGCTTATGACACCGTGTGGAGGAAGGGGCTGTTGGTCAAACTCTACAAGCTAATCCCATGCAGGGCATTACAGCGCCTCTTGAATTCTATGCTGAGCAACAGGCTGATCAAGGTCTTTTTGGGCCAGAAAGAGAGTAAGTTCCGCACACTGAGGAATGGCCTACCGCAGGGCTCAGTCCTGGCCCCCCTGCTATTCAATGTCTACACCAGTGACATTCCAGCAACACAGTCTCGGAAATTCATCTATGCCGATGACATTGCCCTGGCTACACAAAATGATGACCTGAAACAAACTGAACTCTCACTCACCAATGATCTCTCAATTCTCAATGATTACTTTAGGACTTGGAAGCTAAAACCCAACCCATCAAAGACCGAAGTAGCTTGTTTCCATCTGAACAACAGACTTGCCAATACTGAACTGAATGTCTCCTTCAACAACGTTCCTCTCAATCACAACAAACGACCTCAGTATCTGGGAGTCACACTGGACCGCACCTTGACATTTAAGAGCCACCTAACCAAGACTGCCGCAAAAGTAAGAACCAGGTCAAACATAGTGCAGTATCTTGCAGGAACATCATGGGGGGCCAATGCTAGAGTTCTACGGACCTCTGCATTATCCCTGGTATACTCTGCAGCTGAGTATTGTGCCCCTGTGTGGCTTAACAGTGTGCATGTTAAGAGCTTGGACGTTGAATTGAATAGGGTTATGAGGACCATCAGTGGTACCCTCATGGCCACACCTATTCCTTGGCTCCCAGTGCTGTGTAACATAGCCCCACCCAATGTAAGACGTAGGGCATGCCTGAAGAGAGAGTATGAGAAGATTATCAAAGAGCCCAAACTCCCTATTATGCAGGATCTGATACCCCACCCCAACCGCCTCAAGTCTAGGCACCCACCAATGCAGACAGCCTCTCAGTTGATTGCTGAAGATTATACAGTGGATAAAGGGTGGAATGCATCTTGGGATAACTTCATTGGGCAGAACTCCTCTCTTATAAGAGACCCAACAACACAGGTGAATGGTATGTCTCTCCCTCGGAAACAATGGTCTCTCATCAATCGTTTCCGCACAGGAGTGGGTAGATGTAATTATTGGCGGTCAAAATGGAGCATGACAGATGACCAAACATGTGATTGTGGGGCGGCAGTACAAACCATGAGGCACATTGCCGAAGAGTGCCCCTTGCGATCTTCCCCTGATGGCGTTGAGGGTATACATAATGTCAGTGATGAGTCTGTGGAATGGCTTAAAGGGTTGGATCTAGCTCTGTAATAATTCAAATCCATTAGATGCATGCTACTAAGCACAAAGCCCTTTTATCTTGGGTATTTTATCCACCTTTTTACATTTGTATTTATTGACGTGAGTAAATAGTACCGGTACTCTATATCTTTGTTTGGATGATATGCTGACATAACGATAGGTTTTTCCTGTATATTTGTACCATTTCAAATCTTTTTCAATGTTTTTTTTTGTATTAGGCTAGGCAGCCAGAGTAGAGTCAAAATTGATGTAAAAATTTGGTGAAAAAAAAGTTTAAATACAACAAATTTTCATAGAGTAAAAATTAGCTGTTGAGGAGGTATGGGTTCCAATTTTTTACTCTCCTTGTCCCATTACCATAGGCTAGGAGAGTATTGCTTTCCAAAAAAATCTGGTGTGTCGCACTCACACAACTTTCCTTGTCGTTATGAGAATTGATCACCTGACGCTAGTGTTCCCGCGCATCTCAAGTCTACTATTCAAAGATCATTACTATGGTTAGCTCATTACTCAACATGAGATTGTCACAACACTCCTCGACACCGCTCCCCAAAACCATGTCACACTACGCTCTGATTTCAGTGTGATTACACCTTAATCGGATAAAATCATTATATAGAGACTCATTATATTCAATAATGTAGAACCATTCCATGAGATAAGTGTTAAAATTTTCCAGTAATTTTCAAGTAGAACGTTCATGTTAACTGGTAAATATTGACAATATTTTCATTCGATGAGAAAAATAGCTATTATAAAACATGAGTGCAGTTGGTCTCTATTCTACTTCATTACATAAATGCGCTATCCCACATTTTGATGATTATAAACAAGCACCCTATAATGGGATATTCGACTCTCAACGTGAATGGTATAGGAAATATGGGAAAATTTTATCAATGCCATATCCGGTTGCTGTATTGCTGATTTATTTGGTTTTTATGGGTTAAGTTCAATAGAATCTAGTATTCGTGAAATTTTCACACCAATTAATTGTTTTACTGGTAGAGATGCGATTCTCTCTTATTTAGTTGCTCATAAAGCATATAGATTTATTGATAAAGATGCATTTATTCCCAATCCATGTCCAAAAAATAAAAAGTTTCCGATGTCTATCAGTAAAGGATTGAAATTCGGTTATGAACAAGATTTGGCTCTTATTGGAGTATTGGTTATTTGGCATAGTTTTGCAACATCTGCTCTCATATCTACTCAGGCAAAAACATTATTAAAATATCCACCAGCAACCGAAGAAACAATTTGTCCACCACAGAAGGATATTATGAATGTTATATACCAAAAATAGAAAATAATGAACCTCAAATAGCTGATTGGACAATTGAAGATACTGAGTATGGACTAAGACCAGACAATTTGAATATAAAATACCCAGTGATGCAATTCTGATTTGTGACTGTAAAATCAATAGTACCTGTGACAGAATACACGATAAAAGTAATAGTAATCTGTAGAATCTTTAGAACAAGAACAATTCACTCCAATCCGTGAAGAATATATAACACTGAAATATTATCAAGACAATAATATAAAGGGATTGAGATTCTATGAAGATTCGAGTAGTGCGCAGTATTTCAAAAAAATAGTAAAAAAAACATATCCAAATATACTTGAGAATGATCATATTCAGTTATCGAAATTCAATGCAAATTGTGTACTGACACATTGGGTATTGTCTCCATCCGTGATATCTGTGAGAATGATCCTTTAATATGTGAGAACAATGTTGTAGATTTGAAACATGTCATATCCACCCCAAGACAGGCTGGATGTGTGATGTAGAGACTATAGATATGTCAGAACATTATGATGAGGTTCCAGGTTCACAGAAAGGCGGAATAATTAGACAATCTGATCAACAGAAATTGAAATATCCCCTCAATTATACACCACCATTTCATAACATCACTTGGTTCAAATATAACAAACTTCCTGATTGATTCATATTTGATGATGTATTGGTGAATGACTATGAATTCCTTGATCCTAAATATCACCCACAGAATCAGGGTTCAATTGGAAACTTATCACACTCTTAACATGATAAGACTTGTTTTTATCGCTATTTTTTTCTTGACCAATTCCATCAAATAAAATATTTTAAAATTTCAGCAAAATAGTTATCTATATTAGAACTTATGAATGAGATCATGATTACAATATTTCATTTTTCTAAAGATGGGAATATAATTAGTAGATTATTGATGAAAATCAACATCTTTTAGTATTTTTTCTACCATATCAAATACTAATTGAATTAGTGGAGTAAATTCCATGTTGAATGAGGGGAGTAAATTTTATGCTTCAAGTCAACTGACCTTGTCTGTTGTTGGTTCTATAGCTACAGTCGCAATTATGGTCCATCTGGATAAAATTCAATATCTATTCAAGTACTTTGAAACAAGACACAGAAACATAATGTGAAAAATGTTTGAATTCATCCCATTATAGACGATGGCCGTTATTTGGAATTTCTACCCTACAAGTCGACCTAACTTTTTAATACTTTATTGGATTAAATTCAAATTAGTCCACTCTTCTCAGCACTATAAAACTGTACCATTTCAGATATCACTTGTTTAAATTCATTTAATTTTTTAAATTTGATTCTTTTACAAACCCCAATCCAAGTTTGAGTTTTTCATCTTTTCAAGTGTGGTTCTCCCGTGAGAGGTTGCTGGTCCTCCATCGGGCGCCTCCCCAGGTGGCGGATAGGGGATACCTCCCAGATATAGGAGTACCGGTGAAATTAAATAGCCGGGGTGGACCAAAACTAGCAAGCCGGTCAATGGCCTTGAAGGCGGATGGATGAGGAGTAATCCCAACGGCGGAGAGGGTGGAAGAGCCTAGGAAGTTAACCGAATAAAATCCAGGGTAGGCAACGCTCTGAAAGCTGTGGCGGAAGCAAGTGCCTAGGAGATGGCGACTCCAACAAAGGACCTGGTCCGCCAGGTTGGGGGTTGGGTGTAAGGCTAACCACCTTGCCCCGGAAAACAGTATTGTTACGCAAACACAGATGCCTCGGAATGAGACCGGATTTACAGGAACAATATACGGATAGTCAATAATCGTAAAAGAATAATGGAAAGATGCAGAAGCCCCAAAAAAGACAGAGATTTTTCCTACCACCTGGAATGTGAGAAGTTTGTACAGGACAGGGAACACAGCTGTGCTGAGGAGGTTATAGAAAAGTATGGAGTGGGGATTGCTGCCTTGCAGGAAATTAGATGGAAAGGGATGGAATGATGGATATAGAAAATTAACATTATTTCATAGTGGCCACACGCAAAATACTTTTGGAACTGGTTTTCTTGTACATTAAAAATATAAGGATGGAGTAATATGTTTTGATACTATCAATGAAAGAATTTGTGTACTGAGAATAAGAGAAATTCTTTAGCATAAGTTTAATGTTTGTGCATGCACTTACCAATGAAGCAAATGATTATGAAAAGGATGCTTTTTATGATAATTTAGAGGAAATATACAGGAAAGCTCCTAGACATGATGTTAAAATTATCCTTGATGATTTCAATACAAAAGCTGGTAGAGAGTCTTGCTATAGACCGGTGATAGGTATGCACAGTCTGCATGAGGAAAGTAATGCTAATGGACTTCGAATGATAGATTTCACCAGTGATAAAAACATGACAGTATGCAGCACATACTTCAAACATAAAGACATTCATAAGATGACTTGGAGATCTCCAGATGGAGTAACACAAAATCAGATTGATCACGTTTTGATTGACAAGAGACATGGATCTGACATATTAGATGTGCGAAGTTGCCGAGGGGCGGACTGTGATACAGTCATTATCTGGTTAAAATAAAATACAGACAGAGAATAAACAACATGAAGGAATTCCGAGGAGTGAAACAAAAGAAATTCGATAGCAAAAGGCTTATAAGAGAAAATGAAGCTAGGGAGAGATACAATAATGAACTTATGGAGAAATTAGCAGAGAACCAAGGAAGAGAGGACACAGTTGAGCAGAAGTGGGAGGAATTTCAAGAAGGCTGTAACAGAAGCTGCACAGGAGACAATCGGATATGAAAAGATAGAAAAGAGAAATAGCTGGTGGATGATGCTGTTTGAAGGCTTTGGAAGGTAGAAATCTAGCAAGATTTGAAAATGATAAGTCGGAAAATAGGGCCGAAACTGTAGCTTATCATGAAAAAGGAGACATGCTAGCAAGATCTGTCGTAAAAAAAGAGAGAGTTTGAGAAACACAGGATAGATGAAATCATGACTTCACTGGAGAAAGAGAAGTGAGAAAGATGTATCTACGCATCAGAGAAGGAAAAGCTGGATTCCAGCCTCGAAAACATTCTATCAAGATAAGGATGGAAATTTGATAGGAGGAGAAGGACAGATTTAGAAAGATGGGAAGAATATTTTAGAGTTGTTGAATCAAAATGTTGAGGAGGGAGAAAATATCAACATTATAGGGCCAGATCAACCGATAGAGGAACCCACAATGTGTGATTTGGAAATGGCTATTCATTCTCTCAAAAATAATAAAGTACCTGGAAATGATCTTATAGCAGCCGAGATGATTAAAGTAGGGGACGATACTCCAATGGAATGGCTACTTCACTTTGTAAAACAGGTGTGGGTGGAGGAAGTAATGCCTGAAGAATGGCAAACTGTAATAATATGCCCCGTCCACAAAAAAGGAAGTAGAACAGACTGTTCCAATTATCGAGGAATCGCTTTGTTGAGCATTGTTATAAGATCTTGGCGGAGATAATTTGTGAAAGATTGGACCTTTTTGTAATAAAGTGCTAGGTGATTACCAGTGTGGATAACGGAAAGACAGATCATGTACAGATCATGTACAGATCATGTTTCACCATAAGAAACATGATAGAAAAGTGTTATGAATATAATATCAATCTGTATCAACTATACGTCGATTACAAGCAAGCCTTTGACAGTATCAGAAGAAATAGCTAGTTTGAGACTATGTTGGAGTTTGGAATATCTTTAAAGCTCATACGCTCACAAGAATGACACTGCGCCAAACAAAGTATAAGGTGAAAGTTCAAGGAATGCTCACAAACGAATTTACAGCAAAGTAGACAGGGTGATGTTTTCTCAGCTATACAATTCAACTTAAGCCTGGAAAAAGTGATAAGAGGAATAGTAATAAATCCAGAGAACGATAATGAATAGAATGTTACAGTACATGGCCTATGTGGATGACGTAGTCTTGATTGCAAGAATATCCAAACTCTAAAAGATACATTCAAACAGCTCGATGATGGATCAACAGAAATGGGACTCTCAATTAATGAGAGTAAAACAAAGTATCTGGCAAGTAGCAGAGCCCGTCAGATTGGCGGCAGATTCATAGAGTGCAATAATTACACATTCGGAAGAATGGAAAGCTTCAAAATTCTTGGTTCTATTATCACAGAAGATAATGATGTTGAAGTTGATATAAAAGCAAAAATAGCGGCAGGAAATCGATGTATTATACACTTAGCCAATACTTGAGATCCAAAACACTGTCAAGGAAAATTCAACAACAAATTTATGAAACTGTTATAAAGCCAGTTGTGTTATACGGGGCAGAAACCTGGGTTTTCAAAAAGAAGGACGAAGACTTAGTGAGTATATGGGAACGGAAGATTCTGAGAAGAATATATGGTCCAGTATGTATTGATGGAGAATGGAGACTTCGTTCGAATCAAGAGCTGCGTGACCTGTACACAAAACCACCTATTGTACATGAGATCAAAGTGAGACGCTTCAGCTGGTAGGTCATGTAGAAAGAATGAGCGATGAAAGAGCCGTAAGAAAGTTTCAGAGAAAACAAGGCCGAAGAAGGTTGAAAGGACGTCCATGCAAGCTGGCGGAGGATGTGGAAGATGATCACCGGAAAATAGGCGTTAGGGGATGGAGACGCAAGATTGCCGACAGAGAGGAGTGGAGAGGCGTTCTTAAGGAGACCAAAAACCTGGATGGGCTGTAGTGCCATGGAGTAGTATGTGAGTGTGGTTCTGAAATCGAAAGTTTAGAAAAACTTCCTTTTTCAGTGTTTCAAGACGGTTTTATTTCATACAACGCATGTTGAAAATTTAAAGAAATTGGAATTCGATAATTTTAGGACTTTTTATTTCATTGACTATCAAAAGGTGAGTCGAAAATCTTAGTTTGTGAGTGGATGGACGAAGATTAGGAACAAATTGACGTAAGCAATTACTTCAATCATGCAGTATTATCAGATTCTACACTATATACAGAGAATAGAAACAATGACGAGGATGACGAAGATAACATTCATTAAGTCAATGGATTCAACACTACAATATTCCTGGAAAACTACATTCATCATTTATTTCAAAGAAAATGTTATAACTAATGTATTTGAACGGATGAAGAATTAATCAGTCAACTTTAAAGAGAAAACGACACTATTGCAGATGATTTCGTATCGTATAGTCCCTTCAACCACGTTTTAACTGGAGTCTACTCTATCTTCAACCATACTTCCTAGTTTAAAAGTGTAGAAGATTTTTATTTTGCAGTGTTCGAAGTGGTCTAATTTCATTTATCACATGTTGAAAAATCTACATTCTAATAATATAAAAGTGTGAGAAACTTCTATTTCTCAGCATCCCCATCAACCCTATTACATAAAATATCATTAGGCTTTTGATCCAATTTATACTGATATGTGTGTTTGTGTTTAAATGTGTGGGTATTGATGTTAGTAAATGTATCAAACTCTACTGTTTCTCCGGACCATCAATACCTGAATGTTTATAGGTTAAAACCACTCACAACTCATTGGGGATAAAAAATATACAATCCTCGCTATCATCAATTTGATCTTGACCCTTCTATATCTTACCGAAAACGAATTATCATCCAGATATCCTCGTGGATCCAATAGTGATTTTGATTCTATAAGATATACACCCTTTGTGGATTTGATTATCATACACTCTGATATGTAGAGTTGGTTTTTTCTTATTCTTTAAATATCCTTCCACACAAATATATCAATGAAATCTGTTTCAACAACAAATTTTTCCATCATTTTTCTCACAATATTTCAATTTATCTTTTAATAATACTCCTTCATCTCTAATGGATTTGGATTTGTATCTTTATGATAATTGAGACCTCTATCACATTTACAATCCTGTTATTGAAATCAAGACAATATATTGTATCAAATTACTTGTGAATTCCTTAATTGCATAGGTGGTATGTCGTGGATGTGGTAATCCAAAAACAGCTCGAGTACATTTACTACTTGAACAAATGGAGGAGTAGAAAATATTATCACTGTTCCTAGAAGAATTGGGTTCACATTTTAATGATTATCGCTTCCTTTTGATGTTTGTTGAAATAATATTTGAAGTAGTTATTCGATCAGCTTCATTAACCATTATATTATTCACACATACATATATCTTCTTCTCATCAAACTGTGTTATAATATTTACAACTTTGGGGTCGAAGGGTTGTTGATTGGAGTCCCATTCACATTTTCTATGATTACTGAATACTTGAATGAAATCAGAACCACTACTATTTAGAAAGGATGTCATTTTATCGAACCTAGTACGATCCTCATCTATTATAGTATTACTAAGAAATCGTATTTATATCGATGAAGATCATGTGCAAATACACTAAAATAATGATTATATACTAATGGAACACCACCTATATAATGCTCTTTGTAATCAAACGGTACACATTTATTCACAGTAATATCAAATAACATTGATGTTATGTATGGAAATTTCAAATATATTGATGTTTATGGTCTACAATCATATGAAGTTTATTAATATAGTTCAATGGTTCATGGTCAGGACAAACTTTCAAAATATATTATCACTTTTCCACTACCTAAATAGTAGATCTTGAATATTTCCACAATCCATTATTCTCTACTGGTTTAATATATCTTCAGAATAATCATCTTTATAGATTCTTTAATTCAGATGATTTATTTATGATACATGCTGTCTTGGAAGAGCAGTCCAAGATCACTCTATTTGAAAGTCCTCTCTTTACTGCCCTCAAACATACTCTGGGAATTCTAAACATGTTTTTTCGGGAGCAAAATAGTAATGATTCTTACTACATCTAGTCACCATACCAATATTATCTCCAAGACATAACACATATTGGAAAGTTGATACTTTCCATACCTGTTTTTCCACTTATTCTTATCAATACATACATTATCTTTACCACATGGTATTGCTGTTTTGTCATCAATTTTGAATAGATTATGGGTACATTTCAACCTTTTCCAATATTGATGTTTGACAAATATAAAGATCATCATTATTCATAATATATGTCATTATTATTAAAGCAGAGATTTTTCTCTATACAATGTTTAAAATGATTTGAGAATATAAAACCATCCATACATTGTCGATTTATTGATATATTTTTTTTCCCCATTTCCATAATTAATATATATATTGAATGAATTATCGCTTTCATTATCCTCTGATATTATAAAATCAGATATATTAGATAAGTTTAAGGTTGATAGTTCTTGTAAACCTCTCTTGAAATTGATCTTGAATCGGAACTCATGAATGAATTAGTGATAATGAAGGCTGAAATGAATATTAATAGGGCAGAAAACATTTTTTATTAATTAGTAAATTCATATTGATTGAATCATCCATTCAAACTGATAATATGATGAATTATAACAAGCTGAGCAATAAGGAATAAGAAGAAGGCTTACAAACATTTACTACAATCTCCAACAGATCAGGCAACACAAAATACGCGTATGTTTCTATAATATATAACCGTTCACCTGATAGAGTGTGTCCACCAGAACCCATTCTTCACAAATTAGGAGGGTCACTAGTCTTTGTTCACCTGTTTATTGTTTCCCTATGTAAAAAAAAACTTTAATTGTCAATTCATGATATATTTTTTCAAATTATAATGATCTACTCGACTCACTGAGTCCTTAGAAGTTTGATTTTGTTTCTACTATCAAAAAATAATAATATTCTTAGTAAAAAACTAAAAATTTCTCTGCCCAAAAATATCAATTCAATTATCTAGTTGAAGAAGGAAAATAGTGCAATATGATTTCAAAAAAAATTGGTTTACTTCATATAATATCCTTTTATTTATTTGTGATCTTAGAATGTAGTATAAATACAGTGAAAAAATCATCCAATATTGCTGGTACATTACTGCTTGCTAGTAACACTGCGAATACATTTTGGTGACAACATTGTTCAAAAGATGACTATTGTATTGTAACCAGGGTGGTACAGTCCAATGTCAGCTCCATAGCACCAGCTGATAGCACCTATGGCTTGGTTCTCATGACAACGGCTTGCTTGTTTCATAGCTTCAGTGTGACTAGAAATGATGACTCATAGTCCAGGTACTACCCGCTTATCGTAGGTTACCTCTTGGTTGTCCTGGGTCTTTCCTCATTATTATGGGTATTCGCTTAGGTCGATCATCTTAGTACATGTTGAGGACGTTCTCTTTCCATAACTGTCCCATTTCCTCCTGTTGAGGTTATGTTAGATTGTTGGTGGCAAAACACGTGGTGACTGATGCTGTTGTGTTATTGGAGTTATGAGTGTGAATTGTATAACGTGAAACATGTAGTCTGAAAACGAGTTAGTTAGTCTTTCCTTGGAAATTTATTACCACCAGAGATGGGTAAAATAAGATATTGATGATATTAATATGAAAATGTTCTCTTCCTCTTCTTCCTTCCATCAGAATTACCCTGATCTATAAATTCACCTAGATCTTGTAAATTATCCATCTTAAATATATAAAAAGTCTTGATCTCATCTTTTCACATTTATCCAATCATCGATCCCAAACAAAGATTTGACAAATTCATTACATCTTATTCGTGATTTCTCCAAATTTTCCATTCGCAATATGAATGTATCTATATGGAATGGTGATTGAATATCATATAATTCACTAAACTTTTCCAATAATTCAAAAATATCCAGTGACATTTCCATCAACTCTTTTCCATTTTTATTTTGAATACTTCAATTATATCATTTAGTAATTTATTTGCCTCTTGAACATTTTCACATCCCATGGTTTCCAATAACTGTTAATATCTGCTGAAATGTTCATCAATTCTTCCATTTTTCTCATTTTGAATGATTTAATTATATCATTTATTATTTCAGTGGCTTCTGGAACATTTTCACATCCCATGATTTTCAATAACTGTTAATATCGTTTGAAATATTTATCAATTCTTTTATTTTTCCTATTTGAATGATTTAACTATATCATTTATAGTTTAGCAACCTCTGGAACATTTGCACAATCCATGTTTTTCAAAAAATCTTTTAAAATATCTATCAATTCTCTTACGGTTTCAATTTTGAATATTCAATAATATCATCTATGAGTTCAGTCACCTGTATGAGATTTTTACAACCAAAGGATTTTATAATATTACCCAATTCCTCTAAACACTCTAGATTTTTTAATTTATAGTATTCAATAAGGTCTTCAATATTCTCAACTTGAATTACTTTGAATTCATCATTAATAGAGTTCATGAATGATTGTAGATCTCCAATTCCAAATTCTTCATCATATATATCATATAATCTAATGATGAGAATGTGTCACTTTTAGCTGTTTTCAATTTTTCATCATATTCTGTTATTTTTTCTTGAAGCTTTTCATACTCTCTTTTGAATCATTCAATTCATGATTAATATTAGATAGACTTTCATTTTCACCTACAATTGATGTGTATTTTTCATTCAATTTAGCCATTCTTTCTCATTTCTTTCTTTTATTAATTTCAATTTTCTTAATTATCATTCAAGGATTCAATCTCTTCATCCTTCTCATTTAATAACTGTTGATTCGATTGGAATATGTTAGATTTATCCTTTTTCAACATTTCAATACTACTTTTCAATTCACTTATAATCTGATCTTCATTTTTTCATTGGTAGACTTATTATATTCATACAAAGTCTTCATGATTTTATTTTTTGTTCATCATCTTCACTATCCTCAATAGAAGAATATTTTCTTTTTTCAAACCTAGTTTCTTCAGCTGTTGGAATATCTTGCGAAATCTCCTCCTTTTCGACTATTTTTTCCTGCTCCCCATTTGGATCATCACCCATACCCTCTTTATTCTCCATTTATTGATTCTGTCTTCAAGTTCTTGATTATAAGCTAAACATTTTTCATATCTGGTTCTATAAAATTCATGATCTTTTTTATGATCCTCCATAATATTTTCATTCTTTTCAAGTTCAGATTCTAAGCCTCTAATTCTTTCAATAATTCATTTATTTTTTTCTCTTTTTTTTCATTTTCTGCTTCTTTTTCTCTTAGTAGCTGGGCTTTTATTTTATCACTAGATAAAATCACTTCTGATTGGTTTTGTAGATAACTCTTCAATTTAATTAATTTATTCAACTCTTTTTCATACTCAACTTGAATTGAATCCATTTCCCAATATTTCTCAATATATCTATTTCTTTCTTTGAATCCTGTAAAAATTTTTCTATGAATCTAGTCATCAAGCCATCTTTTAATTTTTCAAATTCACCTGGCTCGATTTCACTTTTTTTTCCAATCTTCTCATCTAAATATTCCTTCTCACGATATTCGACCAATTTACCAAGTATATCATTATAGAAATCAAAGTCTCTTGGATTCATATCCCCCATACTAGACTCCTTTAACTTTAATGACTCTATCTCTTTTTCTCCCATTTGTAAACTATTACTCAAAACAAGATTCTGTTCTTCCAACTCTTTGATTTTAATCAGATGAATATTCTCATTCTTGTTATTATGTTCAATAGTTTCTGATAATTTATTCTCCAACTCTTTCTCTCTTTCTTTTAAATATTCTTCCAACATATCATTCCTCTTCATCAATTCAGAATTCTTATTCTCCAATTGTTCTATTCTAACATCAAATCCCAACTCATCTTCAACATCTTTTTCGATAATACTGGGCTCATTATTGAATTGTATAGAAGTAGATAATTCCCTTTGACAGTTGCTTAGTTGCTTTTCTAAGAAATTGATATATCATGATAAAGCATTCTAAGGTTATGATCATGATCATGATGGGTCATTTTTTTACCAAAATTATACCTATCTCTTATAAATCTTAGTAAGACTTCCTCACGACTATTTGCATTAATTATTGGTACAGATTGAATCATCTCCAAATATCTATCAACTCGAGTAGATATTTCAATATCAGGACAATTTAATAGTTTACTAACATCATAGAGGTAATCAGAATATGTTAATACAAAGTTATTACGAGGATATTCAAGAAGTAGTGATAAGATAAAATCTGATATACTCATATAATGTTTACTAAAACTATCATTCATGGTATTGAGACCCTTTAGAGCGTTTGATAAATTTTTGAAAAATTTTGTAATCAGTAAAGCTGCTTTATTATAATTACCTGATGATATCAACATAAATATAGTCTGTTCTGACAAATATTCCATGTTTTTATTATATTCAACTATTCACTTCTCATGAAGATTTGAAGTGAGTAGGCGCCAAAGAAGATTTAGAATATTAATTATTATAATAAATCAAGGTAAAGATTGATTATATGAATACTAGTAGTTCTGTGAACAGTAGAGCTCACGCAGTATTCTCATCCACAAGTACCTGATTGAAATTATAGACCTTATGGAAATATAGCAATAGACTGGCTTCTCCACACATCTAAGTACCACTTGTCAGCTGATTCATGACGAATAATTCTAGTCTGATTCTTACTCTAATATTGGCATATGAAGGAGACTCCTTTTTCCTTTTATATTATCCTTGAAATGCAAAATTTCCAAAAACCTTGTATATACGTCGACGCACAATTAAAAAAGGAATATACCTGTCAAATTTCATGAAAATCTATTACCGCGATTCGCTGTAAATGCGTAACATAAAAACATATGAACATATAAACATTTAAACATTCAAACATTCAAACATTTAAACATTGAGAGAAATGCCAAACCGTCGACTTGAATCTTAGACCCCACTCCGCTCGGTCAAAAATTGATACATTTGATATTCATATTCAATCTTTCAGGGTTTCAATACTTTTTGGCTTGAATCTTTTAGAATATTCGAATTTTTATTACAATCTATAAGTAATATCTAGGTAATTGATATTCCATAATACTATATAATATTATTCAATGTGAATTATAATCAAACACTACTATCTAAGTATTCTGTCAGTTTTGATACAAACAGTCCAATAAGAAAATACATAAATACAAGAATCAAATTTGTTATAGGTTTTTTACCACTAAGTGGTTTTTCAAACCTCAAACCAAATAAAGAGTCAAATGGGCTCATTTTTAAGATAATAAATTATCGATTATAGGATTTGATAGTGAATGGAAGCTGGATGGATGAGGATTGTGGAAGAGCTTGATTTTTTTACTTTCTAATAGGAGAAATTGATCTCTGTTAGGAAGACAAGGAGCAGCTAAAAACCTTCCCTCAAATCCAGACCCAGTGAACCCATAAGCAGTGACAGTATCATTGTTCCAAAATAGTGCAGGTGAAGATTGGATTGAAATATAATACCAGATCAACGTGAACTGTACCAAACATTACGGGAATATCCTCAAGCCTACCATGTGACATATTCTTTAGTTTCATCTGAAGAAATAGAAAATACATTAAGGATGGTCAAGAAGTTGCTGGTCGTGATGAAGTATTCCCAGAATTCCTAACACACTTGAACCCAAAACCAAGTAATGGCTTGTCAGATTATTCTTAAATAATGTTCTTAGGATGGAATCACATATGGATGAGGGAAATAAAGGTCATTATAATAAGGTCATTTCAGATGTGAAAACTTACCGACTTATTTCCCTTTTGAGTTATGTCTGAAAATTATTTGAACATGTTGACTAGTCTCGAGTCCTTGATTGAGCCAGTGATCCCAAATGAACAGGCTAGTTTCAGAAGAGGTAGAAGTTATACAGATAGAGTTTTGAGTCTGACCACATATATTGAGTATGGTTTTTAAGTAAAGAGGGAAACTGGTAATATATACACGTACCGACTAGTTTGTCAGTTTTACTGAATAGTCCACCTATGGCAGGTAACCGTAGCATGTGTTTGGTCCAGATTAACTGTCAGTTATGACTGAACAGGTGACCGGTGATCGAATGAAAAATCATCAGTTCAACTGGCATGCCGGATACTGTTTGTCTAAACTGAACGTGTATGTGAAGCGGCGTCAGACCACTGACCGAGCTTCATTTATATATTCGAGTTGTTGCTATTAGTATGAGTTGTTTCAAATAGTTGTGAATTGTTGCTGTGATTATTTGTGAGTTGTTGTTTTTGTAATTTTGAAAAGTTACGTGAAAAAATCTGGTGTGGCACACTCACACAACTTTCCTTGCCGTTATGAAAATTGATCACTTGACGGTAGTGTTCCCGCGCACCTCAAGTCTACTTTTCTAAGAACTGAGCCAGCTAATGACAGGACAATAACGCTGCAGACACACAAGGTGTGCTATCTATTCATAGTGGATCATTCAATAGAATCAACAGTTGCCAACAGTTTGCAATTGAATAATCACATTTTCTCAAATTTTGAGCTTATTTTCAATTTTACATGAAAATGCTACTGAACATTAATAGTAGAGATTTTCATGTTTAATCTTTTCCACTTGAAATTTCTTGTTTAAATTGTATCTGAAGCCTGATAATTGGGAATCTAAAATCAAACTTACATAGATGGTGCAGTGGAACCACATTCCGGTTTTTTGCTTCAATTTCGACCACCTGTGATCTGCCTGTTATGAACGATCTCAACCAATTCAATACAGATCCTCTGAATCCATAGTGATAAATTTTTTCCATCAAGATATCGTGTTCAAGACTATCGAAAGCTTTTTTCAGATCGATGAATAAACCTAAAGCCTTCTCATTGTTATCCAGAGTGTCATAAATTTTGAACAGAAAATCATTAACAGCATCAGTAGTGGATTTTCCTGGCTGAAATCCAAATTGGCATGGTGAAACGATTCTATTTGATTTCAGGTGTCTGGATATTGTTATTTCTGCTAGTTTTTCAAATAACTTGGAGAAGCAGCTTGTTATTTGTATAGGACGGAAGTTACAAACATCTTCTGTTGATCCCTTTTTATGAATAGAATCACCCTTCCAAGTTTCAGTTGATGAGGGAAGGTATCATCGCTTTGTCGATGAAACAATAAGTGCTCAAATATAACAAATCAGGTGTTCGGAGATAAGAGATTGCACCACAATCCCCATGTGCAATCACGGCGCAACAGTCTCGTCGCACGCCGAGTAGTCTATTTCACTAATAGCATGAAGAGAACTCCGATGATACTCAATAACTGTCAATCTCAAACAATTCAGCAACAGAGCAACATATAATAATCTCATAGTCTCAATCTCAAATCTAAGGAGGGGTTCAATTTAGGAATAGAAAATGGTTTGTTAAAACATTATACATACTGAAATTTATTAATGGAAGTGGAATAAATATAATGAAACTCTTGTTCATTGGAGATCATTCTTATTCACAATGGAACCGATTGAAGATCAATTATTACTTTATTGTAGAATAACTGAGAATGCCTTCAAACCTCTAAAAATATCCCCTGGAGCTGCAGGATTTGATTTGGCTAGTGCATATGATTATAATATATTATCACATGGGAGGGGACTAGTTAAAACTGATTTACAGATCAAATTACCTCCTGGCTGCTATGGACGCATTGCCCCAAGATCTGGCCTATCTTTGAAATTCAATATAAGTATTGAGGCTGGTGTTATTGATGCCGATTATCGTGGTAATATTGGAGTGATTATTCACAATCACTCAGATAATGAATTCAATATAAAACGTGGTGATAGGATAGCACAATTGATTTGTGAAAGAATAATAAACCCGAAATTAGTTGAGGTTGGAATATTGGATGAAACGTCAAGAGGGAGAAATGGTTTCGGTTCTAGTGGTATCAAATCCAAATAATGGGAATATCCATTTGTAAACAGTGTTTTTTACTAATATTTTACTATAGACGATGTCTCAAAATATAAGTTTCAAACTTCGGGAATATGTTCTATCTATCAAAATAAAAATGTAGAATAAGTTTTCCTAAAATGTTTCGTTTATAAACTATTTACCATTTCATATTTTGTACAAAATAATTTTCATCTTTCAAGTTTTTTTGAAAAAGCATTTCTTTAAAAAATATCATATTTTATACTAATTTCTGGAATATACTGTGTATGTATATAATCAACTATCATAATCTATTCTGGAATATTAAATGAAGGAAATGTGGTAATGAGGAATAAAGTAATGATATTCTACTATCTGATATTTATACCATCTAGTTACATCTGATTGAGTTCCATTGTTTTTGACGTTACCACGTCTTATAAATTGGTTTGCCGGATGACAGACACTTCAAGAAACTGCGTTACGTTCCCACGTTATGCGCTCACAATGAGAGCGAGTGAGAGCGTTCGTTTCGGTTCACGGTCGTCTGGAAAGAGCACGAATAGGAGCAGTGGCGAACAACCCGAAGGCATTCACCTGTAGAGAGAGTGAAACGGAGCAGTCAACCTGCGCAGGTGCCGCAAGCAATCTCCTGCGACTGCGCCTTGCTATGTAAAAAAATTGAATCGAGTACAGTTAGCCCGCCTAAGAGCGAGAGAGACAGAATGATTTTGTTGAGGATGTGTGAAGGTGAAAATAAAATTTTGTTAATATGAGATTCAGTGCGAGATTCTTCGTATAAATAAATGTTTTAAATTGTTACTATTATTTCATCCTTCTTCCTAATATACGAATGAATATTTACATTAAAATTATTTTACCATTCAAAGTCGTTGTCACATAAAACTTTCGCCCGTATATTCTTTCAATAAAAGTTGTCTCAAATATATTCAGCTTATGGATAGTCAAGAAATAATAATGACTTAGAATTGATGATTTTTGAATAATTCAATTTTAAAAAACTGAGTAATATGGATAATATTCATCACCACTATCTATAAAATAGAGAAGATGTATAGATAAAATCCTCATTATTAAATAATTATGTTATCCTTCACATCAACTCTGGAAATGGAAGGGTTCATATGTAGTAAGGGTGCTGCAAGGATAAATCTCAATCAAAACCCATGTCAATTTTATGCAAGAGTTTCAAATGATCAACATCTTCAACAACAGATTATTCTATTACAAAGTCGTTGGTCTGATATGGATTTATCCAAATTCCTCACACATGTACGTGCCAGTACTTTGGAAAAAAATGTTTGGCTTGATTGTAGACATCTTATTAAATATCATACCATTAAAATACGAATACCAAATGTGAAATTTGGAGATATTGTTGATGTAATGAGAAGATCTATGATTTGTATATCCAGTAAAATGAATTCAATACAGGATATAGAAGATATGGTTGCAAAACATAGTTATCCAACTCTTGATTTTGATTTTCTTCCAATCATCAAAGAGTATTGTAAAGACTATAAGAAAATATTGCGAAAATATACCTTGTATTATTTATCTCGAAGACCGGAATTTGTGGAGAATAAAAAAGTATAAAGATCGATACTATGAAAAATTATTGATGGATAAGTGTTCAAGGAAAACATGTATGTGTATGGATATTTACTCATTCGGCAAATAGTAAGATAATATTTCACTGAACATTCACTGCTTGCTGAATGATACATATCTGGAACCAACTCAAGTCACACCTATCTCGATCACTACTATCAATCTAATCTATTTAGGGTGAGTTTCACCCAATTCACATTAACCCTTTGCTTAGTAATCTCCAGCTATCACTAACTGATGACTAATGAAAGATTAGGAAATATGATTTCACCAACGAAAGCTAATACTACGTTACTAAACAACAGATTAGAGTGGATGAGGGTGGTAGGTCACCATGACACTTATTTCATACTATAACCATGTAAACCTAACCTAGAAATCCAACTAGATTTCAAAATTGAAAGTTTTTTTTTACCAAATTGAGTGGAGATTGATCTACAAATTCTAGTTATTGATATTATTTATAGTAGTTTTATTTCAATTATATGATTGAGTGAACTTGAATTTGGTTATAGTGTTTTAATAACTTTCTATTGATTCTTTCTTTCAATAAGAGAAATTTTGAAAAAAACATAGGATGTTTTAGAGCTATTCTGTCAATTTTGGGTTATCCAGAACTAACAAAATTAAAAAGGATTCAATATTCATGAACAATGAAAGAATATAATTATATTCAGCCAATTTTATTGAGAAATATTTCGAAATAGTCCAATACAAATCTCTTAACTGTAAAAACCATGAATGATCAATTGGAACATAATTATAACCTCAACTACTCTCAACATGACAGTGAACAGAAGGTTCCCATTACCAACAGATTACAGATGTGGGCAAAACCTATCTCAATGGGGACATGGGACGGCCAAACGAGAACAATATAGTTGTGAGACCCTTGACAGGTAGATTTAGCACATTTTCGACCCTCGTATAATGAAGCGTATATACCCATAGTTTGTTGACGTTATTCCACACAGACTTTTACTGCGACCTATCTGGATGGAGGGCATTAATTAGGGAGTCTATTATTTAATATTGGTTGAGTATTGACATGGGTTGACAGTTATTGTTTCTCATTCAACCAGTTTTGGAAGGAGGGTATTGTTCTCTCTTGACCATTTCATATCCCATCCAGATAGGTTATGCCCACAGATGTTAATTGACCAAATTTGACCGCTCAACTCTATAACGACTCATTAGCTCTAATTGTATAATGATGATATCCAATTTGTCAGTCAAGGACTAACTAAAATTTACACTTTCCCATTTCCTGAAGAAACCGGGTCTTATTCTCATTCAAATTCGAATCATATCTGTATATTTTTTTATATTATAAAAATATATAATGGATTCTTCTTCTCTGATAATTATAGGAATTTCAGCTGTTCTAGGAGCGTTACTATCAATCATAATAAAATGGGCATGGGCGAAGTGGGGTCCCGCCCAATCTTAATTTAGAACATTCAACTCAATAGATACTTATTATTATTAGAATATCGAGACAATGACTAGTGATGATAGCTTACAAAACTATGAAAATTTTCTAAAAATAATTTTAAGTAGGGTTTGAGGATAATTAGTAAATTTCAATAGTCGGAAATTGAATTCAATTTAACCCATAGAATGGTTATAGTGTAGATTCATTACAAAAAATCAAATCAAAACAAAATAAAATCAAAATGAACTTTATTCCGAAGTGTAAAGTGTAAATTTAAAGTATTGTGTTCACTATAACCTTAGTACCCGGTTCCTCATTGGGGAACTTTGGACTATTATATACGGCGAGGTGGAACTACCCTTGCGTCTCCCACCATTCGAAGTCATACACTAATAATAATAATAATATAATAATAATAATATTAATAATAATAATAATAATAATAATAATAATAGTAATTACAAAAAATGATTCATCAGTCGAATTTATCAAATACTGAGGGAATGAATGAGTCTTATGAAAGTCGAGGTTCCTATAATATGAATATTCTAAGTACTAAAATTGTCAACCCTAATCCACCATTTTATTTTCATTGTATGAGATATAGGTGAGAAATATCACTAAGAAATTGAGAAACAACTGGGGAAAATTAGAAAATGGAAGAAAATGAAACAAATAATAAATCCTATATGAGAAAACTTAGGGAATCATAAATCATTACAAAAATATGAAACTATCAATAGAAATATTAATTATATAGGAAGAATATATCAAATGCTTTCAATATTTTTCTTAATTTATACTATTTTCCATCCCTACATAACCCCATAAAATAAGTTCTCTAATAATTGACTCAGCCCAATGCTCAATACTCAAAAATCCAATGCAAATGTGAAAAAATATCTTATGAAATCCTTCATAACCAAATTTCCATATAGGAGGGGGTTAGAATCATAACTCACATAATCCTAATTTGGCGAAATCGAGTTAGTGTTGGATTCTTATAGATTTTTTTGCGAGTAATTCGAATTTTTAGTCGGTTTGTATCAAAACTCACTCAGTCCCGCTTAAATCTATACTTGAAAGTGATGTGAGTGTCTAAAGTCACATAATCCTTTGGATTTTGTTGGTTTTGATGTCAGCCGCTTTCCAGCCAATCAGATACTAGTATTTCAGCTATGATTTTGAGGTTATGTCTGTTCAAACGTTGGAGCAACGTTATCAGCAGTGCCAGTGCTTTGAGCTGTTTTACGTTGATAAAAATTAGTATTGTTAGTGATTTAATTCAAATAAGAATGGAACAGAGTGTAACTCCAGTTGAAGACGGCCAGAGGAGCAAGAAAAGAACTCGGCAGCAGCAAAAATAGAAGAAAAATAAAAATAAAACTGATAGGTAAGTTTGTGTAGGCTACTAATTCAACCTAGATTTATCACTCCTACTTGAAGCAAAGACAAACTCTATCAGGCAAATAAAAGTCCTAATAAAGTTTGTTTTTGTTTAAGGTACTCTACACACACTGCACCAGAGTATCCCAAATGCAAGCATGCAGATGGTATCTGCAAATATAAGCAACTCACCATGCAGGAGGTCATGAATTTCAATAAACTTTTCTACAGAAAACCAGAATTGGAATACCAAACAAATTTTATATTGAAGTATGTTAGAATTTTTAATTGTAAACGAAGGAGAGCAGGACAATCCAAAAATAAGGAAACCCCAACTTCTTATGGATGTAAAATAAGAACAACAAAATACTATGTGAGAAACTCTACAGGTGATTCTATACCAGTGTGTTTTCAAACATTCCAAAACATACTACAAGTTTCACGATTTCGGATCAACAGGATTACAGCTGCATTCCATAAAGATGGATTTGTGGCAGAGAAGCGAGGCGGTTTCAAGAGAGCATCTGTCTATGACCCTAAGAGAGAATCTGTGAAGGCATTCATCAACAAATTACAGTGCTTGGAATCCCATTATTGCAGGGGAAATAGTCAGCGTAGATATCTAAGTTCTGAACTCAACATTAAAAAATTATGAAGTGGATGTGGTCACATGTTCTTGACAATATGGCACAGTAAAACCACCACAAAACTGCTCCATCATTCATGTTGACTTTTTGGATTATGTGAGTTATGATTGTAACCCCCTCTTATACATAAAAAACATAACATAACCAAATCCCGAAATGATTCTCATATTTCTCTCAAACTGTAAGTCATCCAATTAGCCAGGGAAGTGAACCTATTTCTTTAGAAATAACTGATATACTCATCTATGTAAATACCATAACAATAATAATAAAGTAGCTGAAATTATTAAGTAGTTGATTTACTATATCACTTATATGATATGACATAAGAGAGATAATTTTAACCACACACACTCAATAGAAAGTCAAAAATGGAGCCAATGTGTGAAGATTATTCTATTACTATTGATAAAATCCATTGGTAATAAAATATTGAGTTATAAGTTATGAATGGATCTCTTGTGGTATGAAAATCTATATAAACATGGAATATAGGGCTCAGTCATCAATTATGATGGAGAGGGTCAATATGAACAGTAGAAAAGTATGGATTAAACAAAATAATATATCCCTCCCCAATAGACTTTGTGAATCTTGTTTGAAGAGGTCAATATGTATAGATTTAAAAAGAGTGGGTTGCGATGGTGATTGGTTTAATCTATGTTGTCATTGTACAAATATGAATTCTAGGTTCTGGAAATATAGAAATAAGTATAGAAAATGTGACCATGAATATTAACATGAAAAAATTTATAATATTATTTATGTTGAATTAAGTATTTTATTTAAACAAAATATAACAGCGACTGTCTCTGTAATTGAGAAAGATGCGACTACCGGAAGGTTACGTCCCAATAGAAAACGGGACTAATTCTTTGAGCATAAGTACAAAGTTTTAGCAATAATAGACATATAGTCTACTATACAGCTGTATCACAGGCTTCCTTGTTGTGTAAGTTACATACTTTTCCCACTACACAAGATAAATAGAAAGAAAGATTAGTGAGTTTTTGACCATTCAAACATTGTATATCTTGCCCCTTATCACGATAAAACTACAAAAAAAAATTATGAAGATATCCAATGATATACGCTGTTCATATTTCATTTTTTTCATTGACACAAGTTGATTACTGACCATTATTAATGTTTTGGTCGATTTGAGTCAAACCGAATATGCTATTGAAAAAATTCAAAAAATTTTATTGTGGCCTATGTGCGACCTTGAAGTGTACATTTTGAGCATTTTTCGTACTTCCTGCAAATGCAAACAATAAACACCACAGCAATGAAACTTTAGGACAATTATTAGAGTTTGTGTCATTGACTTTAGAATGAGTTTGAACATTATCAATGCTATCATTCACGTTACAAGAATTTAGATTGCTAGATCTATTTAGATTTACTAAAGTCAGGTCTTCAACCTGATTGACTATCTTCAAAATATACTCTTTCAAATGGTCTACTCTTAATTACAAAATATTCATTTACAAAAAAAAATTAAAAAAATAAAGAAAAAAAATATTTTTTTAATAAAAAAAAATAAAAAATAAAAAAAATAAATAATAAAAAATCAAAATTAAATAAAAATAAATAAAAATTAAATAAAAATAAATTAGAATAAAAAATCAAAATTAAATAAAAATAAATTAGAATAAAAAAAAATAAATAAAAATAAATAAAAATTAAATAAAAATAAATTAGAATTAATTTCACGACCTTTGAGAGCGGTGGGAGACTGTTCGGGTATATATATGGGAGCTCCTAGCCATAAGAGCTATCATTGTGTTGCTGACTAGTTGAAGACGAGTTGCTCTTTTTAGTGTGTGCTGCAGTGTAGTGCAGTTTTTAGTGAATAGCAAAGTAAGTACAATCTATATTGTTTATTATTTTAAAAGATCCATTTTGATGGATACTTTGTGTGGGGGACTTTAAGATGTCTCCTCACACATCATGATGATCATTCAGTTTGAGACAGAATACATATTATTTAGAATTTTGAAAGACCCATTTTTGATGAATATTTTTTGTGGGGGACTTTCCATTTTGATGAATACTTTGTGTGGGGACTTTAAGATGTCTCCTCACACATCATGATGATCATTCAGTTTGAGACAGAATAAATAGAATTTTAAAAGACCCATTTTGATGAATATTTTGTGTGGGAGACTTTAAGTAAGATGTCTCCTCATCATTATCCAGTCTTTTTTTTTCTTTAGAATTATTGATTTGAAATTTAGTAATATTGATTTATACTATTCATTTTTTCTTATTATATAGAACTATTCTTGTTGAATGGGTGAAAAGCAATGTAAAATTCAACCCCCATACTAGAGAACCACCCATACCATCAACCATATTAGAGAACCACCCATACTAACGGCATGTATGTTGTCTTCAGATAATATGGAGCGCAATACATCGACTTCCTACCCTTCTCCTCCTCCACCCCGCCCTGATAGGCCACCTCCACCATACAGCGAATTGACCCCAGTTACCCATCGATCAGTCACCCCCTCATCCCCTCTCTACCGTCAGTTCCCTCCACAGTACAGTTCCCAACCACCCCGTCCAATATCTCCACTCCCACCACAAGATACACCGACCTCAAGGTCACCATCAATTTTCGAGCCATCCCGACCCAGTACACCACCCTCCCCATCAATGATACCATCCTCTAGACAAGAAGCCGAATGTCCTGCATCAGCGACCTTACTCCATCATCCTCATCATCATCCTTAAATATGGTTCCTCTAACACCACTAACGATGGATGTAAGATGTGTATCGCAAGCGCAGAGGCGTGCACTGATCTGGCTGAGAGGAAACCTTAACCTTGTTCCCAACTATTTGGACGATAGTGATAGCGACGAACAAGATCCTACAAATCAGAGAAATCGCTATATTGCCATCTGCCCTGTCTGCCGTGTTGCAGATCAATGCAACTTGCTAGTACCATGCATGCACCTTGCATGCGAAAATTGTACTACTGGCGCCCCACCCAAATGTCCTTGTTGTAAAATACGTTTTTCGGGATGGCTTGAAGTCAATCAAACTAACCACCCTTGAAGTCAATTAAACTGTCCTAAGCTCAGTACAGCTACACCCATCAGTACAGCTACACCCATCAGTACTGCTACACTCATCACGTCAGAATAAATAAGGTTAGACATTGAAAAATTAAGTTTTAATGCTTCATCAAATAACACTGCATGAACAATGCTTCCAACCCTCTTTCTGTTATATATCTATGCATGACGGTTATGATGGATACAAAAAAATATAATATAATAATACTGCTTATTATATATTGCAAACATGTACCCCTACAACTATGGATGTCGCTAATATAGGTCAAACTATTACCAGTAGAAATATAATGAGCAATTATTAACATATTATATATATGGAAATTACAGATGTCGAATTCCTCCGCTACCGCTGATGTCACCGCTGATGCCTCTGCTACAACCGATATCTCTGCCGCAGCCTCTGATGTCACTACCACCCCATGCAATGCCACGACTACCACCCCATGCAATGCCTCTGCAACTGATACCGCTACCGTCGATGCCTCCGCTACAACCGATATCTCTGCCGCAGCCTCTGATGTCACTACCACCCCATGCAATGCCTCTGCAACTGATACCGCTACCGTCGATGCCTCCGCTACAACCGACACTTGTGTGCCAGACCTTTTTATACTACTATTAATACAGTATTTTCAGTTATAAGTAATGATTAAGTGAAGTATTATTATTATAGATGATTATAAGTGAAGTATTATTATTTTATTTTCCTAACTTTCCTAAATTCTGAATTTCTAGTTTATAAATATTTTGGACTCAAAATTGGACAAAAAAAAACCTGAAGTGTAAACATAACCTATTTTTGGACAATTTCTATCTAAATTTGGGAAAGGAACAGTTTTGGGCTTTAAGCCTGTTCCTTTCCCAATCATTCATAGTTGAGAATAATGTATAGATAAATCCCTTGGAAAACTTGCTGAAGGACATTAAAAGGATAATTCATCCTTGGCTTCATATATAATTTAGACAAAAAATTTCAAGTGGAAAAGATTGAGCATAAAATCTCTACAATTAATGTTTCGTAACATTTTCACCTAAAATTGAAAATAAGCTCGAAATTCGAGAAAATAAGATTATTCAATTGCAAACTGTTGAAGAAACACAATTGAACTTTTCAGGACATGGCACTACTAGAAAATTTAAACTTTAATAAAAATAAAACTAGCTCCTACATTAACTAATGATATAAACTTATAAACTTGCCCAAAAAGGGCGAAACATAATGACTACATCTTTACTCTCGTAGTGCTCCTAGCAAAGTGTCCTCCGAAACGTAATCTGGTCTCTCGGCTGGGAAACCCCCCACTACTGTATTTAGAAACAGGTCTCCTATTGGGCGAAGGGAATCAATTTGACCAATCGTCGCATGGCTTCTAGAGCTTTTGGACCAAATAGTAACTGCAAAATCGGTAGTTTGTTATAATTTCAATGCTTGCTGTTTTCCAACTTATCACACTCTATGTCGCGACAGGAAGGCTACGTTTTAGAAATAATTCCATAATCCACATTCCTCGACGACTCGGAGCCACAATTTTTAAATATCTATCATGGGAAACTCGAAGTCATGGCCGTTCATAATAGAGAGAGAGAAAATAATTTATTTCGCTAACTCACAATAATGGCGCTAGTCTATTGCGTATTAAATTCACTATTATAACTTGGGAAAAGGCCTTAATTAAAAATAGTGCTCGGTACAGTGACGAGCTTCGATGTTATTCAAAGGTACGCTGACACACAGTGTAAAGCAGCTTTACACTGAAACAGTGTCAGCATTAGTTATTCAGGTGAAACATTGGTACTATTCACTAGCAATACTGACTGTTGAAAGTGAACTACCCGTTAGAGTACCCGAGTCGGTCAGCATTGACAGAATGGGAAGCATTGATGTTATTCATGAGGATTGCTGACAGTTGAAAGTGGATCTTCTCGCAGTAAGTGACTAGCCTCTTCAAGAGGCTTCAAGGGCCAACAACATTTTCAGGCCAGTCTACAAAAATCAATTAGTTACGGAAGCCTGCAACTGTGAATAGATTTTTTCATTGGGGGTGAGTTCTTTCATGAAAGACTATTTGGAATACCTTCTTTTTCGAGGGGAAGTGGTCTGGTGGTAAAGTGGGGGAAGAGAGAGATTGCATTGCAAGCTTCACTACACTGATCGCTATGAGTGTCAAACTCCCGAGCTATGCTCCTCCAACGCCAAGGAAGGAAGCCATTCAAACAACCTTAGGACAGGAAGGTACAGGGCAGTGGGTATGGGCGAAAGTTCGAGAAGATAGAACAAAGGACAGGAGTCACATTGTTTCCAGCTGAATGCGGCTAGCCATTCTCCCTCTCTGTTCTTCTCACTCACATCTATTAACCAGAGGAAGGTTTGAGACTTCTGGAGAATCCGAGAACATTCTATGAAGCTTGATTGACAGTTGGTAAACAAGGGACCGTTTCTGGAATGATCTGGAAAGTTCGCAGCCAGTATTAAAGAGGGACAACTTGGTGAGTGAGTATTGAGTTTATGGTGAATTAAGACAAGCAGTGTATGAACGAACGGTAAAGGTGTAGTGTTTTTGACCAAGTGGACTCTGCGTTCAGCAAAGGAAGTGCTGGTGTCAGTTTAATCTGTCAGTGTTTGTTAATCTTTTAAGAGTTGAAGAAATCAGGAATTTGTTCTGCTAGAGTGTTGGTTTATTTTCAGTGTGAATCGAATGACTTTTGATTGTACTGTAGTAAGTGATAATTGAATTTCTTAGTAAGTCTTATAATCAAATTTGAGTTGAGCAAACATTATTATCTGTATATTTTTAACTGTTTTAGTCTATACCATCAAGTATTAGTGAAGATCGATTAAATAATTTCAGTATATTCTCATTTGTAGTTTCACTCAAATAGGTCCTGAACGAAAATGTGAAAAATACACCCAGAGGCAAATTGGAGAGGAAATGGGAAAAATTCAGAGAAAAATGTTCTGTACAATCTTAGACCTTCATTTCGCTCGATCAATCACCTGAAAATAAAATAAGGCAGGAATTATAATTTTACTCATTAGCATTCAGAGACAATTGTTACAATATTATCATTCATAATAATGTTTCATATAATGAAACATTTTATTTATGTATATAAAAATAATAATATAAAAAATGAGTGAAGTTGGTTTGTATTCCACTGCATTACATAAATGCGTTGTCCCACATTTTGATGATTATAAACAAGCTCCTTATAATAAAATATTTGATTCTCAGCGAGAATGGTATAGAAAATATGGGAAAATATTATCTAATGCAATATCTGGTTTTTGTATTGCTGATTTATTCAGTTTTTATGGATTAAGTTCAAAAGAATCAAATATTCGACAAGTTTTTACTCCAATTAATTGTTTTACCGGAAAAGATGCAATAATATCATATCTCATAAGCCATAAAGTTTATAGATTTGTTGATAGAGATGCCTTCACTCCTGATTCATGTCCAAAGAATGTTGTGTTCAGAAAGGGGTGTTTAATTATTCCCAGAGGTGAGATATTATGGTCCTTCCTTGCATATGAATCGAAAAATATTGCAGTTGGGGATGATCCCAATAGTGTTTTCAAAATCTATAAATGAAAATGAGCAAATACAGAATAAAAAAATATCATGTGAAAAATATAAACCCAAATCGCATTATGATTATTTTAATAATGATGATGTTTTTGATACTCGTTTGAAAAACATTTCAAAAAATAAATTCAGTATTGAGAGTCTGAGTAAACTCATTAATGATGTGATAGATAAGGAGAAGGAGGGTCTTGGTATTGAAATTGAAAAAATCGGTACCAGGGGTCCAGAGATTGGTGATAATAGGAAATATGTTAACCAATTTGAGGAAGTATTGAGGAATTTATCAGATAAATCATCCTCCCTGAATCATGGGAAAAAATGAAGAACAAAGAAGCTATTAAAAAAATTCAATCCAATAATCAACAAGACGGAGGATCAGTATCCACAGAAACAAGCATCGATTATCAGAATATGTCATTTGAAAAAATGAAAGAATTATCAGAAAATGGAACTTCAGAAGAAAGAACATTAATATTTTATGAGTTACTGAAAAGGACAAATGGAGATTTTTATAATGGGTTTGAAAGTCGTGAAGTGAATCATGGTAGATATGTATACTTGAATCCCAATCTCTATGCAAAAATAAAAAGTTTTCGATGTTTATCAGCAAAGGATTTGAAATTCGGTTATGAACAAGATTTAGCTCTTTATTGGAGTTATTGGTTATTTGTGCATAGTTTTGCAACATCTGCTCTCGTATCTACTCAGGCAAAAACATTATTAAAATATCCACCAGCAACCGAAGAAACAATTTGTCCACCACAGAAGGATATTATGAATGTTATTATACCAAAAATAGAAAATAATGAACCTCAAATAGCTGATTGGACAATTGAAGATACTGAGTATGGACTAAGACCAGACAATTTGAATATAAACATACCCAGTGATGCAATTCTGATTTGTGACTGTAAAATCAATAGTACCTGTGACAGAATACACGATAAAAGTAATAGTAATCTTGTAGAATCTTTAGAACAAGAACAATTCACTCCAATCCGTGAAGAATATATAACACTGAAATATTATCAAGACAATAATATAAAGGGATTGAGATTCTATGAAGATTCGAGTAGTGCGCAGTATTTCAAAAAAATAGTAAAAAATACATATCCAAATATACTTGAGAATGATCATATTCAGTTGTCAAAATTGAATGCAAATTGTGTACTGACACCATTGGGTATTGTCTCCATCCGTGATATCTGTGAGAATGATCCTTTAGTATGTGAGGGTAATGTTGTAGATTTGAAACATATTAATATTCATCCTAAGACAGGTTGGATGTGTGATATAGAGACTATGAATATACCAGAACATTATGAAAAGACAATAGGTACACAAAAAGGTGGAATTATAAGACAATCTGATCAACAGAAATTGAAATATCCTCTGAATTATACACCACATTTTATAACGTCACTTGGCTCAAATATCACAATACTCCCTGATTAATAATGAGAAATATCATCTCCCATTCTATCCATAATCATTATAATATTCTTTACAAACACTTACTCCAAATAAAAACTCCTAGTTATTGTCCAAGGTGAACAAAGTTCTAATGGTAGTAAATAGTAATTTCATGAATTCTATACAATTAAGTTGAATAAATTTCCAAATTCTCAATGGATAATAACTATAGACTATAACAGCAAGTGAAATTCTTATCATCACATCTTTAATCAGATATAATTACCCTGTTCTGAATCACAATATTGATGTCTGTGGAAAATGTTAATTGAAACTATTCCAATTATAGCAATGAACATGTCTTGAATTCTCTGATCATATTATACAGCTTGCTCCGAAACTAAGAGTTTGCTCGCATAACAGCGATTTACACTCGGTTGTCGCTTGATTGACAAATCGCTCGACTTACCAGTCTCCTACACATGACAGCGATTCATGAGCGGTTTGTGCTCGGTTATGATTAATAATTACTGCAACATCTATGTGTTCAATCTTTATCACTATATTACTCTAATATCACTGCTTCTCATATTATTTCATACTACTATGTGTAGAATAGTTTTCATTTTGTATGTTTTGAAAACCTCAGAATATCAGATTGTTCCTACGCGATTTCCCCTCCAGTTCATTTGATTTTTGAGTCAGTCTCTTTACTTCACTATTCAACACCTTGCTTTTATTTTCCAACGTCTCAACTTTAGTACTCAACACTTGAACATCTTCCTTCGATGTCACTGAAGCTAATTTACTGTCCAATAACGCACCAAACATTTCCATCAACTGTTCCACGGTCATATTGCCTACTTGCTTGTGGGCTGGAGAATATAAACGCCGCAAATCGCTGGCGACTATTGAAACCGGGTGTTACATGTATATGGTATCATGTATTCTCCTATACCTGACAACCACTCAGGTCAATAACTCAGGCTTCCCTAGTTTTCATTTTTGAAAAAGGAGAAAACCAGTCCACCCCCCCCTTTTTTGATGAAATCAGTATTTCTCCCGTGGAGTTATTTGAAAGGATCGTCTGAGTCGATTGAGTTATAATTCATAATAGTAATCATTCCCATCCACAATTTTCTATACTGTATCCTAACAGACATGAACTCTGAAGGATTAGGACGACCCTCCTGCTACTCACATACACAAGCGCAGTCTCCTTTTGTGTGTATGAGTAAAGGAACGGTCTGTCTACCTGTATTCTACGTAGTATACATAGTATATCAATAGTGTAGGCGGGTCGGGCCTTTCTATCGGGTACACACCTTTATTATCTGTACACACCTTAATAATCACTACTCTCAATTTCCCGAAAATTCTATCCAGTCAAGATTTACAGATAACCCATTTTCACTAGTCTACTCAGCTTCAGTAGTAACTGATAACCACTTAACTTCTCCACCACTTCCATTATTCATCTCATTTATGTATTTTCTCTTCTCCATTCCACCCTCCTTCATTTTCTTATTCTTCATTCCCTCATTTCCCATCCCCCCTTCATGTATCCAATATCGATTCCCATTCTCCTCCCATACCCTTCATATGTGCTAGGTCTACTTGTTTTATCACCCACCTTTCATAATTCCCACTTCCTATATTTTCTTTCATCCTACTACTAACTTTTCACAATTTATTAATTTTTCCATAATATTTCCTCTATTTCTCCTTATTTTTTACTGTTTTAATTCATCCATTGCTTCTATTCTCCATTTTTTTTCATTTTTTGAGCTCAACTTAATAAATCTTCAAACAGATACCAAGGAATACCTTCTAGAGTATTTTGAAAATGGAATCAACTCAACTTAATATATTCCTGGAACAGCTAGATGGTTTCAAATGTATTCAATTATCATGTTATTCTACCAGAAAATATCTCCAGAGAAATCGCGACCCTGGTGACCCTGTTGATTCCTGTTTCGAGGCTTTTTTATAAATATAATTTTCTTTACGATTTTGTTGTTTTCTTTTCTCACTTCCCTTCTATGTATTTATGTTTTATCTTTGAAATCCTTATTCCAAAGTTTCGAATTTATCTTCAATGCTTTCCATCTATCGCTCCTTGAACCTTTCTTCATATACCAAACAAAATGTGAATGGCATAATATAGTGGGGTGGATGATTGATGATATCAAATTCACCTTTCATCATATACAAAAAAAGTGTAAACTTGAATATATTTAAAATATTTCAACATTCCAATATAAAATAAAAATGATACAAGATTGTCATATTGAACATTTGCGAAAAAATAAACAGTTTAGTGAAATTTTATCGTATATTAATTCATCGACTACAAAATCGAAATTCTCACTCTTCAAAACACTTTGTTTGGATTTAATTAACATTGATCTTTTCATAATATTATTTTGATAGTATTTGCAACCACAGATGATATTGAATTGAATAAGTACAAAAGTAGTGGATTAAGTTGGATTGAATATTCAATGAATATTTGAAAGATAATTCTATAATAGAATATATCACTGATAAAATAAAATCACAATCGAATGTCAATAAGATTCTTGATGATTTAAGAAAAGTTTTATCTGAACTATTGAAAGCAGATCAGAAAATATATAATGTAGATGTGGATAGATTATATATTGATTGTTTTTCGATTATCTTTATTCAATCTATAATGATATTTTTATTATTGGAGAAAAAAAATAACAACATGAAAAGTTATTGTTCCATTTGTCAAAGATATACAGCTGCAATTGTTTATCACAGAGCTGATGATAAAAATATAGATTAAAAAACATTTTCAAAATGATTGGTTTGTGTAGAATTTGTTTCAATTCAAAATATTTAACCATACAAATATTACCAATAACTTAAACATATTCTCTCTGTTTTTATCATACCCATCTATATAATTCAAAAGTGGAATTCTATTCTTCAGAAATATTGTTATTTGGAGTTTTTGGTTATTTTTACCTATAAAAAGAGGAGAGGAAAACATTTTTGATCAGTCATCTGTGAAAATTTAATATGGGAACTAGAGGTGATAGTAGTGAAGAAGTGATGAGTGAAGTTGAAGATTCGCCAGTATCAAATATATGTAGGTCCCTTAGTAGAAAGTATAAAACAATGTGATAGATATCTATAACAACATGAATATCTCTAAACGTGAAGTAAATTGTTTAGTTGAATATTCAACTAAAATTATCATGAATTTGTTCAGACAATAAACTACAGCTATAGTTATCGGAGTTTTCGACCCAACGAGTGAGAAGTGTTTCAATACAAGTACGAATGAACATTATTATCAAGACTATTTGGAAAAATTTCAAGTGAACGATAAATATACTAAATTCAATCATACAAATTTGTCCCAATATTTTGATAAAATGAAACTATATGGAGATAAGATTGCATATGTGAATTTGCCAACTATCATACCTAGGAAATCGTCCAATCGATTGTCAAAATATAATAGATTGGTGGAAATTTCAGGAGATTTTTTAATTAGCGTATTGGAAAGTTTATCATATAATAATGAAAACGTAAAAAATGAAATGTTGATACTTACAATGGGACATAATGCATTCAAAATTGGCTGTGGAATCAATTTGAATTTTAACTATCCATATTATCAGACCTTGAATGTAATCCATCCTTCCTTGTATGAACAAATAGACAACAATCACCCTTCTATCAGAATGAAAAAAAAATATATTAATGTATTTGATGAAACAATGCAAATGTTCTTCATATTATTGAATACAAGACTTTACGATAATAGGTTTGATACTGACTTATAATTCATGAGTCATATCTAGTTCATGAAACTTATTCTTTGCATTCCATATATTTCCTTTGTATTAAGGAAAAAGAAGAAAATTGAAAATGTAAAAAATAGACTTTTGTTTACTGGAATACTGAACTGTTTCAATGATTGTTTAATTATTTGTTGTTCACTATAACTGTATTATTGTATGAAATTAATATCTTTCAATACTATCGTGTTATTTGAATTGTTATTTAAATCAGATAAATAATATTAGTAGTTAAAAATTTATTTGAATTGTTATCTTAATCAGATAAATAATATTAGTAGTGGAAAATTTATGTATTAAAAGATATCTGTCTTTGATCCTTGCTACTTGTCTGGAGAAGTGTTCTGATGTTTTTGAATAATCAAAATAATTGATAACTAAATACTGCAATAAGACTATTATTCTCTCAACTTTTATTTATCCATATAAATTTATCATTATTTTCTTATATTCATGTTTCCATTTATTTTTATTATATTATTGATTGAGGAAAAACATGTCTACTCTTTTATTATATACCTATTTTTCTGAAAGTGTACTATAAAAATTTTACCAGAATTATTTCATTATCTTCTGGCATTTTGATATATCTTGGGAACAAAGCAGTCAGTAGAATTAATACTAATTATTAAAATTATTAATAATTGATTGTTTAAATTTATTGAATTATAAAATTTATCAAAAATTGTATTACATTTTCGTTCAAGCTACTCGAATAATCAATGATATTTTATCCAGTTTATCAATACATTATCTACAGTTGCAAATATTCAACGTTATTTTAATGTAATCAACTATTATGTATTAATTGATTAGTTATTACTGACTATTTTCGTCGGCCTTTTAAAAACATGCAAACAAGTCAACATAATCCTAAAATGGCCTTGGCGCGAATGTATAGTGGATTTATAAGCCCGATCTTGGGCATTTAAATGAAGATCACATTTAGTTATTGGTAGCCGCCTCATATGATGTCATCTGCCTGTAGGGTTTTGTCTCTGCTCTGCAACGAAAAAACCTGTTTGTTGGTGCGCTGTTACCTATCGGCAGAGCAATAGCTAACAGAACGTCTCTGAAACGAAATTGGACTGTTATCTATACTGTTATCTATGGGCGACGTTATTTGTCGACTCTGCAACCGGGCAGCTAATAAAACAGATGATTTATTGTGTTACTTATCTATAAATGAGTAACATTCATGCCCGGTCGCAGAGTCCACACATAACTCTACCCATAGCTATGTAAGACATAAACCGAAATCATACCTACACATAAACTGTTGACCGTTGCTTAGTTATTCGCATTATTTTTCATTCAAATGATGCGAATAGTATGGTCCATAAATTTGGATAAACTGGAACAGAATATTCATCGAGATTGTACGAATATCACAGTAAATGTTACGGGATATAAGGATATAGGGTTCATTCATACCAATGCGGTGTGTGTAAAGGCGGAAAAATCGACCCGAACAGAGCGGGAGGATCCTTTTACACCTGACACCCGCATCCGTAGGACTCTTACACACCTAACACCCGCATCCGGGAATTTGCAAGCCAAAATTCAAATTGAATTTACAAATTTTTCAATCTGTGTTATAATCTGCATATCTGTATATGAAATGAATAATCTACTAATAGCTTACAATGATCCAGATTCTACTGTATCAAGTATGTACATTCGTAAACAGCTGTAACAGGGGACGGGAAATAACCACTCTATAAGGTTAATACTGCTGATTTAAGAGTCTTGGAGGTGATTTCCGTATCACATGGAAATGATAACTCCCATCTTGGTGTATTACAATAAATATTGCAAATAATCTATTCATAGTTCACAATGACACTAATCAAAATCAATGGAAATTACTAAACTGTGATGAAGTTCACAGAAGAATCAGTATCATAGTATTGACATTCTGGATTATCCATTGTATGACAATATTTTTGATCAGGTGTAAAATTGACATGAAATATCTGATATTGATTATTATACACTCAGTATGGCAAATTATAAATGACTTCTTTATAGTGGTGGTATGAATTTCTACTTGAGAGGATCTTGATGAGGGTTTACAAAACTTGCTTTTTTGTAAATCCTAACAATATCCTTTGAGGAGGAAATCAAATGAAAACCAAGCAAAGAAAATCAACTTTATTGATATTATTTATTCAACCAAAATCCACTATTTTTGAGAAATTTTCCAAACGAATAGATCGTAATGAAGAGCATACTCCTAGCATTCATCCCACTCTGATCGATCATACCATATCACATTCGTGGTATAACATAAATGCTTCCCATTCAACAATGATGACAAGCTGAAGTGAAAACGCTTCAATTTGCTATCGATTTTGGATGTATATAAGTAATTTTTGTGATAAAAGTATTTGATAAAATTCATATATAAAAGACAAAGCAATCAATTAAGAAATTGAGAAAAGAATGACGTGATAGAATATTGATTGGTGCTCAACTAAAAGATAATTTGAATCAAATGGCATTTAATTGATATCATCTTCTCTATATCTATAGAAGGCTAAGCCCCGACAGACTGCAATCATACCACAGCCCAAACTACTGAACCTAAAGACTTGAAATTTTGCACAATTGTTCATGGTAGCCTCAAAACATCCACCAAGAAGGATTTTCAGAAATTTGTCCCCCCTGAGGGAGCTGGGGTTCCCAAAAAATGTGTACTTTTCAACCGTTCATTTCACAACAAAGTCATAAGGAACTTTATTGTTCAGCTACGAAAAAAAATTGGATCTTTGCAGAAAAAATCTGATCAGGAACCAGGGGGGTTCAGGAGAGGGAATTTTTCGAAAATTTTGATGTAAAATCACACTACAGTTTGAACTAATTGGCCTACAGACTTAAAAATTTGCACAAATATTTTTCAAACATGCTAGACGTGCACTAAGAACGGATTTTGAGATATTTTGCCTCTAAGGGTTTCAAAGGATGAGAAAGGATCCTATTAAGCAAGGTTATGAACATGATAAAGTGAACGCCATAAATGGAACTGAGATAATTGACACATGATATTCTAACATCATTGGAAGGCTTAAAATAATTTTGTCAATCAGTTGATCAAATCAATTTTGCGCGAGCTTGCTACGAGTATATTCCATTGTTGTATGTTCGACCACGCAGTTCGGCTTGCGCCTTTTATCAGCTGTATGGAGTCTCATACATTCCGATTGGAAAGAGCACATAGATTTTCTTTGGTTAGGAGTTTGTTGATAATTATTTTTTCAAATTCAAATTTTATTGCTATCAAAAATCACATTGAAAATTTTCTTAATAGATAACAAGATTACAAAAATATACCTACATTTATTTGTAGCACGGCCAGAAAAAGACAATTTTGAGTACTAGTCGTAAGCTCATTCAATATTACTTATATATATTTTTCGTTAATATTTTGTGAATAAAAAGTACGAGATGATGAGAGATGTGAATAACTCCTTATATTTAATCCAAATGGTTATTCATATTGTAGTAGTCGAGTCACTGCAATCAAAAGTTTTTTATTCTGTGACTAATAAATTTCATACGTGCTGATTGTCCATAATGTATCCATGTCCATAATGGAAGTGATTGAAATACTCAAAATTAATGGCTTACTGGTCCCTCATAGAATTTATAGTATTCCATTGAGTCTGTCTTTTTTCAAAGCGTTGACTATTAATATCAAAGCTGTATTTATAATGCTTACCCGGCGAACTTCGTAACACCAAAATGTCAATGTATCCCATGCCACACTTGACTTTATTTGGTGAATCAGAAATTCATCTGACAATCAATATTTTTATTTACATCTCAATACGGACTTCCTATGTGCTTTGTCATACAGCATTCATTATTCCGAAAACATATTCTTCTCAATCAATTGGTAATAATATCTATTATTTTCCGGCGATAACTCACTTGCCTGGCAGCAAGTACAGAAAATAGTAATACTGTCAAGAATATTGCTTGAGAACCAGTGAAACTGAGTCTCACAAATATTAAAAGAATATTTGTTGAAATTAATGATAAAATAGCGTGTTGTCAAATTTTGAGAATATACAAAACTAGGCGTGAGGGAGGGGGGTACTAGGCACCTAAAAATTATTTCAGTTTTATTACAGTACAAAATTACAGTAGCTTGCTTGTATAATCTAGCACGTAACTTTAAATCGATCAGAATCACGTAATACCGTAATTCTCACATCAGCAGATTTTCTTATGACGGATGTTTTATGTCATTTATCGGTTGCTGATGATTCTTAAAATAACTGCTAACTTTTCCCGAGTCTCTGGGATCAAGACCTTCAATTTGTACCCTTTCACATCATCGTGTGATTTGTTATACGACCAAAACTTGATTTCCTATTTTCTGTTAAATTGTAAAATTTCAATATTCCTTCAGTGAATTTTTCAAAGTTCTTATTATATTTTTTCTGTTAACTGGTTTGAAATAACTTGTTATTGATCGCTTTGGGAGTTTACAATAGATATTTTTTGGAACCATCAACTTTTGACCAATATATAAAAACTCTATATTCCTATCAAAATGATATTCCAATAAAGAACTTGGATTTGATTTTCTTGTAAATGTGAAAACAATATCATCATGTGATTTGAAACCAAGATAATCATTCAAATGTTGGTCATTTACATCATTTGATTGATTATTATTCATAGATGTTTGTATAAACCATATTTCTATTCTTGGGTCATCATTATATAATAACTCAAGATCTAACTCCATCACTAGATTATACTTATTAATAATGATGTATCATATAACTGTCTCTATTTATTCATTCAACCGTCTACCTTGAAATCTTGAAAAAATATTCAATGAGAAATCATGTTATAGTGACATTTGAAATTCAAATTATAATGAATATAAACAAACACAAAACAGACGAAGTGTTTGAAATTTTTCAACTACTGAAATTCACTAATTTCACTCATAGATGGATTTACGATTATCCACCTCTTCAGTTTAGGTTCACTATTTTTAGTGAGAAGTTATTTTTCTGTTTCATCTAAGTTATTTCACTGTCAACTTTTCACAGAATTGGCCAGTGAAACGGGAAGATTTAATGAGTAACTATTCTTTAAGAGAATTAATTTTATTATTTACTTCTTATAAATAATAAGGAAGGTAGCCATTTACTGTACGATAAGTAAAAAATAATTTTTTGAAAATAACATTTGTCAAATGTCCTCCATTGGAATCCATGCACTGCTGCAGCCGGCCTGGAAGTTTCTCATGACATTTTGCAGCATATTGACTGTTATTTCTTCGATTTCGTCCCGAATCGTTGTTTCAGGGCTGGGACAGTTCTAGTGGATCGTTCTGAAAAACTCTTGTTTTAAGTACCCCATAGAAAAAAGTCGCAGGCTATCAAATCTGGAGAGCGGGGAGCCATATCCCGTTATGGGAAATGACGCGGCCTGGAAACAAAGCATCACAGCATTCATGGCAACTCTTGCAGTGTGGCTTGTTGTCCCATCTTGTTGGAACATTGTGTATTTATTCACTGGAAAACGGGCGAGTTGTGGCATGAAAGTTCTGGATCATTGCAACATAACGCACAGAGTTAACAGTCACAGCGCTTCCATTGATATCCTCAAAGAAAAATGGACCTATGATTCCTCTTGCCGACATTGCGCGCCAAACCGTCACCTTTCCAGCATGAAGATGCGTTTGAGTGTGCCAGGGTTTTCCTCCGACCAGTATCTGAAGTTTTGTTTATTAACAAAACCAGAGAGGTGGAAATGCGCCTCATCGCTCATCCACAAGTTGCTTACTTGGTTGACATTTTCTTCAAATCTTCTGACCATTTCCTCACAAAATTGTAATCGTTTCTCATTGTTAGTTGGTTTGAGAGATAGCACAATCTGTATTTTGAATGGGTGAAAATGTAAATCATTATGAAGGATCCTTCTCACTGATGTGTTAATTATCCCAAGGCGTAGAGCATGTTGTTTGGCAGATCGGCGTGGACTTTTGAACACTGCATGCTGAACAGCAGCGATGTTTTGAGGGGTTCGAACGGTTTTTGCACTCCAACTTCGTTTTTTAGACGTTAATCCAGTTGTTCAAGGTTGTTTATCCACGAACGAATTGCATTATACGAAGGAACAGGACTGTTGCGCGGTATGATGAAATGGCGTCGGAAATCACGTCGCGTTTTCACCAAACTCTCACCATTCGTATAATGCTTTAACCGCGTAGCCGCGATGTTCACCCGCCCAACGATGCAACGATCCATCTCAACTAAATGGCTAGACACGCAGATAGATTGGAGCCATTATTACCCCCACCACTCACACTCCAACTGTCAAGACCATCTCAAATCTTCCCGTTTCACTGACTAACTCAGTATGATAAACATAGAGCTTGGGAACATAAGTAGGTAAAACTAACCCATCGGGATACCTAAATTCGAACAGCTATAGTCTTGATAGAATGAAAAGTCTACTTTTTAATTTTATATTTTTATATTTGTAAGCAAATGTGAGCTACAGTGATGGGAAGTACATTGATCATCAATTGATTATTTTATTATAAAAACAATATTTGGGAAATGTCCCAATCTGGGGTCAGGATCGACCCATGATAGGTCTGGTCATTCTTTGACCAGACTGGAATATTGAATAAGAAATAAGCAATACATTCTTTTTGTCAATTTATAACATTTTATTATGATTATTGAAGGCATAAATACATTATTTGGAAATTCTTTAGTAAAACATGAATAAAATTCGTATGTACAAAGTGTATTTGAAATAGGCTACATTATCATTTATTTATTAGGTTAGCACGAACATTATAATGTTCGGAAAAGGAAAAAAAACAAGCTATTATCCAAAACTTCTTCAATTTCCTAATTTATTTTCAAATTGTCCAAATGTTATACATAGGCTATGTTCATTTCAATTTCCACCTCAAATCATAATTTAAATATAGATTAGAATGATACAAACATTTCAAATTTGAATAGATTGCGTTAAAAAATATGACAAACTTTAAATTTATATGAACTACATAATTTTTGAGCTCGAAAAAATATCACATTCACCTTATCTACATAGCAACTGTGTTTACAATATAGGTTTTAATTATACAATATATAATATTTATTCATAATTTGTTTCATTGATATCTATCACCCAAAATGAAGAAAAATTCCAGTAAGTGGTAATGTATGATTCTAGGTGATACATTCACCTACTAAACGAATTCTACTGTATTTGTTTATTCGATAATATGGGATGATTGTTAAACTTTATTCTCATAACAGTGGTCCATATGAGGTCTTTGAGTTGTGATATTTTTAACTAACTTTTTTCAATATACACAACTTGAATCTAGATAAAAAATAATTCTAATGTTCTCATATCCTTCCAACTCATATAAATAAACTCTTGAAAGATATTCAGTAACTTTCAAAATCAAATAATTTCATAACTACTGATTTATGTATAATTTCGTCAAGCTTAAAAATTAGAATAGATTTTTCAATATCAGTGATTTTTTTCAAAACATAGTTCAATTTGATCTGATATAAAAGATTAGATAAATATTCAAAATTTCTGAATTTTTGTTTTTTCACATCATAAGAGATATCTTATGGAGGAGTTGTTCATATTTCATTGGTTGTAAGTAAATTGAATATTTATCAGGATCTTTGATATAATATCATCTACAGTTCTATACCCAACTATCATGTTTTCAATTCACCATCAACTCTACAATCAATGATATGGAATTCATTCGACACATTATACATTGTCTTAACATAAACAAGAATATTATAAATTTTCGCAGAGTTTCTGGTGACTCAATATCTATAAACTTGATATTATCAAATTCTGAACAAAAGTCGCACATTTTTCCATATCTCATCTTACATAAAAGTCGTTTATTACCCCACATACATCCATCCATGATCCTGAAAATAAAACATCATTATGAATTAATAACATGTTTTCGTAGGAGTTGAAATGCTGAATGTCATCATTCCGAGTAGGGGCATTATAACGGCACGGAACACCACACACAACGATGTTGGTATTGATATCGAGGTCGAGTAGAGCATCCATCCTTGTAGAAGAATCAGTTGATATGGCTCATACAAATGGGTATCGTTAGTGTCCGCTAAAATGACAATAACATCGTTCTCAGTAAAATCTCGAACAACTGGAGCCCATCCTGAATAACATTTTTCAGCTTGGCACCAGACTTAGTATAGACAAATATCTCGAATTCGTCATCCAACTGCTGCAAGTACTTGCTAAGCTGCTTGCCTTGACTGCAAGACAATACAGTCAATCTCCTTTCTTCCCAGTGTGACTGGCTTCGCTCACTTTCAAGGAGGATTTTCTAAGTTCTTTTTCCGGTGTAGCAGCTTCATGCACTTGTGCCTTCACTCTTAGTGTTTTCGATGTAGACGAGGATGTTAACGACTCGTTTGAGGAGAGAGGAGAAAATCGATTATTCAAGATATAGGACTAGTATCATAGGGCCTTGTTCTTACTTTAACTCTCGGCTTCATAAAATCATCATGACTTGTGGAATCAGTATAAGACGAACTATTACTTTCATCAAACTAAACTCTGATTCCAATTTCGACAGTTTATCTGACGAAATTTGAGCATCATGACTTAATAAATTTATGATCGCATCCTTTGAACAAATTTCAGCCTTTAAATCGTCAATATTGTTATCATTGAACTCAGCTTTGAATTAAGTTCACTAATTTAGTTATCTACTTTCTCTTCATTAGATAAAGAGACATCTAAACATAAAGTTCTCTTCTTTTTTTCGTCCTCTAATCTCTTTTTCAAATGAGAATTTTCAGATGAAATCTCAGTCAGATCCATTTGAAGATCGCTATTTATATTCAGACAAGCGTCCAAACGATTCAAAATGTTAACAAGGTGGGGAACGACGTCTATGATATCTTCACTTGAGTGTCGAGAAGATATGATACTCAGTGCATTATGGATTTGAATAGCGAAGTCAATCACTTCTTCGTGCATCAAGCCCTCGCTTAGATGTATTCCTTCCTCGCAAGTTTGTCTAGTCAGATTATTCCGAGCCCGTCTGGTGAGCATTCCGATGTGAAACGAGAATAAAATTGATTTGAATCCTTGAAATTATAAAATTGTCTTATTATAAGGAATAGGTGAAGAGGAATAAAGGAAAACGCCAAGAGAGCTTTCGTGGCAGGTCGAGAAAAGGAAGCTCCTGAGAAACACAGGTTACAAACAAGGTAACAGGGATTGGAAGGATGATAATACTAATAACATCTCAGAAGGCCAGAGAGAAAAGACAAACTAGTAAAAAAACTTTCCGGATTGAAATTCGACATGATTAAAAGTATTGAAACACAGTATGAAAGAAAGACAAACAGCCAGCAAAAGCGTACTTCCCAATTCAAAGTTTGGCGGCACGAAAGACTGACAGCTAACTGACCAGATGCTCTCGATTTAGCGTCAGCGGTCACCCTGGCAACGAAACCCGTGCTGATTGAGACGAAACGATTGAGAGCAAAGCGACAGATAAGCCGCACGTGCCGGCCTCACCCGGCGTTATCTCGATTTTCGCTCAATGGAATCACAAACCCCAATCCCACTATTCTACACCGATACTCCGTGTAAACAAAAGCAGGCGAAAACCAGCGACAAAAATGGAGTCTAATCAAGCAACAGTTCCCGTGCAAATCGCTCTCCAAATCCAACATTGACAAACTCACCAGCACACGTCTGTAAATATTGGATATACTCAGCAGGTACTAATCAGCTTAATAATTACACTCACATGCTTAATCACTGTACTTTATAATTATTAATTGAAAAATAAGAAATCTAGAGACTGAAGTACACTTGAAACAAACAGAGTAGTCCAGTGCTATCAACCGTCTTCCCTGCGATACTCACACAGACTATCATTGTAACCCAGCCATTTATTTTTCATGATACCTCCACCACACATTGTAATTGTGGGTGGAGGGTATCAATATGCTTGGGTTACAGGTATAACACCGGTTGGTGTTATCAACAATTCAAATTGTGTTCGTTTGAACAATGAAGATATTTTGGTTACTTTGAAGACCTGAATACTTGAATACCTGGATACTTGTAGTCGCTATCAATGACTGGAGTATCCAGATATACAATGTCAAAAAAAAAACTTCTATTGCATACAATAATAGAAACTATATGACTATTCTTGGTGTGAAGGTGCTGGATCTGCAAAAAAGGGAATCCTCCCTCATTTCCCATAACGAACAGAGTGGTCTTTCGATAAGTTTGCTCTTCAAAATTGCATAGAATCTGGAGTTTAGTTTGTCTTGTAAATTCTTTGGAATATTATTGAAAAATTTTATAGCTTGTATCGAGAGCTCGAGAAGTTATTGCAACGCTTGATGAACAGAGAGTTGAGTTGAAGATAGAACTGGAAGGATGGTGTTTTTATTTGATCCAGGAGTTTTCAGTTGCTTAGTTTACAGTGATTTTTCGTAGACCTCTAAGAGTAGCCTATATATGTAACAATCTGTTTTATAGATGTATAATTTAAGTTAAATATTTCAAATGATTGACAAGTCCATATATCCATAGTCCATAATCATGATGAGACTGCCGTGATCAACCAGATGTCTTAGTTTTCTCAGGAGGTATAATATTCTCGATAGTTTCCTGCACACCTGCTGAAGATTATGATTCCTTCTCATCCTCCTGTCCATTCAGAGACCCAGCAGCTTCACTGGTTCTTCTGTAGCTGCTTGAATCTCCAAAGATGAGACTAAGATAGTCATAGTCGTTTTATCCTCATTGAGCTTCAGTTTGTTTGCAAGAAACCATTACTTGGTCTCCTCAATGAAACTGGTAGACCATACATGTTCGAAAGTGGTATCTATGGATAATAAGATGGTGTTGTTTACAAAGAGTATTGTATCCTGCCTGTTCGTGGAGTCGTTCATAAACGACTAACAATAATTATGGTATAGTTCCAGTTTCGTTATATCGAATTTGGTGATATTTTTGTTTACCTAGTTACCTTGTATAAATATGTGATTTTTGTGAACATGGAACATTCCACGAATTTGCCAATAGATATTGTTATTATCAAGATGGTTCCCACTATTCGTACCCTGAAATTATCTTCAATTTTCCATGATCAAAACAAGACATATGTTTTTCTTTGAGAATCACACTATTTTAAAAGTATTTTTGTAGCATAATGGGGGGAATAAATTGAAATATATATTTTATTATATTAATAATTCCATGAACATTGCAAAATATATTGTGGTTATAATAATTATTATATAGGAAATTCAAATAAAAAATGTATGGGTTGCAACTGTAGCCGTGATAGTGTTCCGCGAATATCACAGGGTTGATTAATTAGTTAGCATAAAAGCAGATAATGATCATGCCAATTTGAAACCTTTTGTTGGTGGTCCATGTCAAAAGATAGGATACTTAGGAAATGTATGTTTAAGGGTACATATAGACCCATACTCTACTCTGCAATCGAAGGTAACTTAAGTAGATTCTTCAATATTTGATTCCATTACGAACTGCTTGTTAAATAATCACTTTGGAAAATTAATTACGACATAGCAGTCAGGTATTATTTATATAATAAAAGCTATTAGCTTCTACTTACATTAGTGTAGCGCTTTCAGACACTAGTTCCTTCATCAACACTGGCTGTCACTTCATATGGTTAGTAAGCAGCGTGGGTTCCTCCTACTCCAATAATCCACAATTCAAACATTCCCACCACCCCGCCGCCACAGTTCAAAAATTCCCGTCACTCCCACATATGTTTAGTCAATCCCGCCATACTGTTTAGGAGGTGGCCTTTAAAAAATCCTATCTCCTATCATGAGGGGTTTGAATCTATTGATTTAGACCTTGGCCGTTTTGAGTAACATCACTGTATGAGAAATCGACTGTAAAAGGGTTAATGTCATATCTGGATTAGAATTTCTATCATAAAACATAAACTACTATCTATTAAAAGTCTATCCTAGATCATAAATGTGATTCTAACTCCCCATTCATAACATACCTGTTAGTTTGTAGCTAGATGGATTAACTGATTAAACTGACAGAGTTGGTCAGTAGCAAATCAGTTTTATAGTCCAGTAAAATCCATCTATACCAATGTATAAATGAAAAGAATGCAAATTTTAGTTGACTTCTTGAGTCAAAATTGAGAGCTTACAAACATTATTTTTGTTTAATTATTTGTTCACTAGTAACCCAATGAAAAGAATACGAATTTTAGTTGACTTCTTGAGTCAAAATTGAGAGCTAAGAAACATTATTTTTGTTTAATTATTTGTTCACTAGCAACCCTCTGATCCGATAAATAATAATCTCAATATAAAGTACCAAAATAATTGAATTTAAGAGTTAAGTTATCAAAATAGTCTCAAAACTATCAACACAGTTACTATAATATAATCAAATTGATATTATCCTCATTTTTATTAAATTCTACGAATTTTGTAATGAATTATTATTCTCTAAAAAAAACAATCAGAAATACTATATATTAAATCAAATGGAATGGGAATGGTTAATATTCCACAGTTCGATCTTGATTATGGATTTAATTGATAAATTATATTACATTGGAGTTGATTTGACTGGTGGTAATATACTTGATTTTGAGAAAATGATAGAACTTGAAGTAGAAAATATCATAACAGCTTTGGATGGATCTATTCACAAAGGTGTTAATTTGAGTATATTATTCCATAAATATATACAAAGAAATATAACACAACAAGAATTGAATTATAAATATAGACAGAATAATAATTCTGAGAATATAAGTAAATGGTCAAGAGATTATTTAATATTTACCAATTAGAAGATTTTTTAGATCTACGCAAGGTAATTGATACTGTAACACTCAAATTCATGAATAAAATACCTATATATATAGAATTTAAGTATAGGAAGGAAAGGGTCAATATCCACCTTGGTTGATTAAGTACAGAGAATCGAGAAATGAGGGAAATACTGGAATTTTGGAATATTGTACAGATATATTTGGATTTCATTCTATTTTGGACAATTTTGTAGTATTATTAACATTTCAAACTTGCTTGGGAAGTTGGAATCCTCAACAGGCCATAATTTAACTCTTTTATTGACTTGTATAACACTTATTTCTGATGATGGTTCTATGAGACCAATATCTAGATATGCTAAGATGGAACATAATGAGCCAATAAAATCTATAATTTATGAGGATATAAAGCGAAAAATAAAGCGGCTGAAAAAAAGTGAAGATCATTTACAATATTCTAGGACCAGGCACATTTTTGATCTACCACCCTTACAAGGAACAAATTCCTGTGAATATATAGAGATTGAACAATGATAATTCTAAAAATATAATGTTCCTCATGAACAATCCTCCGAGTGTGTGATTGGGAGTTTTCTAGACTTTAGAGTCAATTGAACTGTTTCCCCATATTATCCCGTTACATCTCTTACTCTACTCATCCCTCTTGACCATAGGGTATTGTTCTGCGATTCTAACTGCCCTTGATGGGGGTTGAAGATATCTTATTACTACTTCAAGGGAGTCATGGAAACTGGATAGACAATAACATTGTATTTCCTAAAGAATTCTCATTTATTATGTCAATTACTTGCAATTTAAAGAACGAAATATACAGTACATTTTATCAAAAATATTATTCCTACAAAACTACCTGCCAATAAGATTATACTGACTAGAGATTTTACTACAACAAGATTTTACTAATTAGGGTCTCGGCCGGGTGAAAATGTTTTATAAGGAGCTAGAATTTTTTGGCACTTACCCACAGCTATCACTCCCACCGTAAACCCAAACCACAGGACACTCACGTATATCATAATGCCGGAAAAATAACTTAATTGTAATACGGTATGGATTTTGATCCGCTTGGTACCTCGGTTGTTTAACGACTGGAGGTTTTCCGTCCGGAAAACTTCCCCCTCTCCACGTCAGTGTGCCAGAAGGCCTAACTGCTGCTATTGGAAGAGTCGATTCTCACGAGATTCGGCAAGCGGGTACTTGCCAGGTCTGCAGTATTCCTCTGGGAAAATATCTACAGGCTACCAATCATCCGCCTTGTCCTTGCCTCGTGGAACAGCCTCATCCGTGAGAACTAGCAAATTAATATCCCTGAATTTGCTGGTTTCCAGAGTCGTGATATACTATATTTTTATGAAAATTATCCAACAATCAGTATTTTGTATCTCAATATGGACTTTCTATGTGCTTAGTTAGTTGTATAACAGTTTGTATTTTTGGATATAGTTGAATGTAGCTTGTTGGGAAATTGAAGGACATTCCCCTTGCTACTGATTTCCCGTACATATTCTAAATTTAAAGTATTGAGTTCTATGACCCAAGTTTGGATGTTCGGTATTATTATTAGATTAGAATTTTGTAAATGAGTAGAAAGAAAATAGAAAAATCTGGCATGATACACACAGACAACTTTCCTTGCCGTTATGAAGATCGATCACCTTCATAGTGAATGATTTAGAATCAACAGTTCCCAACAGTTTGTAATTGAATAATCTTATTTTCTCTAATTTTCAGCTTATTTTCAATTTTAGGTGAAAATGTTACTGAACATTAATTGTAGAGATTTTTATGTTAAATCTTTTCCACTTGAAATTTTTTGTTTAAATTGTATCTGAAGCCTGATAATTGGAAATCTAAAATCAAACTTTGCATAAATGGTACAGTGCTCCTGAAATTTTTACAGATATGGGACTTGTTGCAGTTGATAGAGCTTATTAATGAGTTTTCTAGGTATGAATTTGATCAAAATCGTTGGAGCCGTTTTCGAGAAAATCTCGAAAAACCCTGTTTTTGACAACATTCTCCCATTTAAGCCGCCATTTTGAATTATTTGATCGAATTGTTCGTGTCGGATCCTTATAGTGTAAGGACCTTAAGTTCCAAATTTCAAGTCATTCCTTCAATTGGAGATGAGATATCGTCTACACAGACACACATACACTCACACACACACACTCACACACACACACACACACACCACACACACACACACCACACACACACACACACCACACACTCACACACTCACACACCACACTCACACACACACACACACACACCACACACACACACACACACACACCACACACATACAGACCAATACTCAAAAGCCATTTTTTAACTCATGGGCCTTGAAACGTATAGAATTTAGAAATTGGGGTACCGTACCTTAATTTCTTTTCGGAAAACAATACTTTCCTTATCTATGGTGATAGGACAAGGAAAGTGAAAACAGTTCTACGGATGCTATTTGATAATTTATTACAACAGCTGATTTTTTTTCTGTATGTGGTCAGCTCACAAATCTTTTCCCATAAGGATTATATGCAGGACTTGAAGGAGTATAGATAACATTCCTGATTCGGATCATAAATTTGATGGGTCATAATCTGGTCCTGAGTATGACGAGTCCAACTAAAAAAAAAATCATCAAATTCGGTACATTCATGAAAAAAAAAAGTAATCGACTTAAAATTTGAGGCTCGATTCTTATTTATATAGATAATATTGGTAATGTTAAAATACTCATATCAATGCTTTAAAACAAGTACTTCTTTGTTTCGATACATGTTATAATGTCTACTTGATACATGATATTTCTGTTTAGATATTAAATAAGAAAGAATTAAAACTGGTTTAAAATTTCACAGTATTATTTTGTGCGATTTCACTCTATTTTGGCGAGAAAATGCTTAAGGAGCTATCAAATGACAATTTTTGACTCTTTAAGTGTCAAATTCTGATACCTAGTCATTCCAATATTTCTCTTCGATAATTAATCGGTATCCATATTTTTGTTTCGATCCAATACCAAGTATTGATAATGAGTATTCTACTGATAATCTCTGGATTGTAGTGCTCATTATATATATAAAAAATCTAGTAACGAGCTAGTCTATAGATGAAAGTTACTAAAATATTTGTATCTAATAAAATACCAATGGAGTATTCATCATTATTAAACAAAAACTAAATAAATGCTTGAGATAATCCACATTTAATAAGAATGAATTGTCTATGAAATATTCTAGAGTATATTATAGATGATAAAGTATGTGAGAAGAAAGAATAATTTCAAATCCTCAGATATGTGATAAGAATATATAATGCAAAAATAATTGAAGTGAAAGTTGAATTTCCAAAACCATTCTGGATTGATCGAACTGGTAAATTTCTCCATTTCGAAAAATGTAAATAGTTTGATATTTCTTCAGTGAAACATGTATGTTTTATGATTTCAAACTTCTCATCATCCAAGAGAAGAATTGAAAATTTGATATTTTTTATTTCATTATTATCCATCTTAAATTCTCCATCACATTTATTATAGATTTTTGGTAAGAATTGCGATAGATTTTTATTGAGTGATTGTATCATAAATAGGCCCATATTCTCTCCCATTGAAATTGCATCATACCCATTCCATGTGAGAAACTTCATAATTTAATTTACTATTTATTTTTTTTCTATGATTGGAAAATGTCCATCATTTATTATCCTATTCAGCTGTAATTATTACTTTCCCATTCCATATATTACCATCTATAGGTAAGGAGAGTACTTTTCAAAAGAAAATAGTATCCCAATTTTTACTTCCCTTGTCCTATTACCATAGGTAAGGAAAGGAACCTATTGCTTTCCGAAAAAAATTAAGGTACCCCAATTTGTGAATTTTTATAGTTCCCCGAGTCCAAAAAAGTGCTTTTTTTGGTGTGTGAAAAAAAGTGCATCTGTGTGTGTGAGACTTGAAATTTGGAACTTGAGGTCCTTACACTATGAGGATCCGACACAAACAATTTCGATCAAATTGTTTCGATCAGGCGGAAACATTGTCAAAACAGGGTTTTTTCGCGATTATCTCGAAAACGGCTCCAACGATTTCGATGGAATTTATACCTAAAATAGTCATTGATAAAGCTCTATCAACTGCTACAAGTCCCATAGATGTAAAAACTTCAGAAACTCTGTCCCATCTATGCAAAGTTTGATTTTAGATTCCAAATTATCAGGCTTCAGATACAATTTAAACAAAACATTTCAAGTGGAAAAAATTGAGCATGAAAATCTCTAATATTAATGTCCAGTAACATTTTCACGTGAAATTGAAAATAAGCTGAAAATTTGAGAAAATGTGATTATTCAATTTCAAACTGTTGACAACTGTTGATTCTGTTAAATGATTTACTATGAAGAGATAGCACACCTTGTGTGTCTGCAGCGTTATTGTCCTGTCACTAGCTGGCTCAAATCTTTGATAGTACACTTGAGATGTGCGGGAACACTAGCGTCAGGTGATCGATCTTCATAACGGCAAGGAAAGTTGTCTAAGCGTATAATACCAGATTTTTTTTTAATTTCTCCATATTCCAAAACCACTCAGTGCAAAACATATTATTTTGGATATTGGTCTGTAAATGTTTGTTCTATGTGATCATTATTGAAAATATTGAAAATGGAATGAAAAATGAAAATGAAATATTTATATAATTAACAGGAAACTGCACTCCACGAGGGCCTATTTTTAAACTTGAAAAACTTGTTCGATCGAGTGGAGAATTTGTGGAAAAGTGAATCTTGAAGAATTTGTACACCTAAAAAAACCATTCCCCGATCCCAGCATGGAATTTTAAAGATGGAGTTGAAAATGTTAGAGATATTATAGTTTTTGAGGATGTGAAGTCCAATCTCCACTGTTCATGAATAATTTCATTTATAATAAAATGCTTGTATTTATTTATTATATAACTTTATCATCCATACTTTGTTTTATACTAAAAACAATTTTAATATATATCTATAATATACCAAAACAACTATCACAAGCATCAATACAACAAAATGAGAGTTCCAATATAATAATATATCACCTGATGATTCAAATGTTAATAAATTGAAAGAAACACAGGGTAGAAAATCAGCAAGTGATATAGTAAAAAGAACACAGGTAGAAAAATCAGCCAATGATACGGTAAGGGGATTACAGGGTAGAAAATCAGCAAGTGATGGAGTGGAAGGGGTACAGGTCAGAAAATCAGCCAATGATATGGTAAATGATGTACAGGCTGGAAGATCAGTCAATGATGGAGTGGAAGGGACACAGGGTCAAAACTTGGTCAATGATAAAATGGAAGGGATACAGGATCAAAAATTGACCAATGATATAGTAAAAGGAACACAGGACAGAAAATCAGCCAACGTGGAGAAGATACAGAATCCAGAACTCATAGATAATAAAAAAGAATCATTATCAAACATTGATAAAATTGAAAGAAATGATGAAGTTTATGATTCATCAACCGAGAGTTCATCAGAAGATAAAATTGATGAATCTCAGAACCCATAAATCATGAATCAAAAAATGAGGATGATTTGGTAAGTCATAATCCATTACCGTCATCAGATGAGAATGTCATTGGTAATGATCAGGAGCTTAATGGAACTAGAAATGATAATAAAACTCAAGAACATGTCAAAAATCAAATGACGTAGACAGTACTGATGAAACTACAGAATCTGAGAGTGGAATAAAAGAAATAATAATAACGATAGAAAAAGTAATTACAAAGCCAATGATAATAAAATTGATGGTTGAGGAATTTCAATGAAATATATAATAATATAAGCCCAATCGAACTCCATTGAAATTTTTCAAAATCAAAATTAAAAATGTACCCACAATTAGTATATATAAGTGAATATTTCTTCAAATTCAATACATTGTAGGTATGAAACAGAATGGCATCAATAAGATGATTCTGAAAAAAGCTAAACCACATAATCTCAATAATAATAGTATGAGAATACATAGAATACGGAAGAGAGATTTATTTTTGAAATATGACCAAAATAGTACTAATAAGAAACAGAATAATCATGAAACTAGAAATCCATCATTGAATTCATATATCAAGCATAGAATTATGTTTGGATATTTGAAGCACATCATTGGGATAATTGGGATAAATGTATTAATTCTTATTACTACTATTTTCATTTCACATTTTAAAGAACAATTTAAAGAATATATATTTAAAATTGTAGATATACCTTTCCTGGATGGATCAATGAATATTACCAATATAAAGACCATGACTATAATAATAGTCGATGACTTTCTAAAATTGGATAATTTTTTTTCAGATTCATCGACAAGGAATAGTAATCTGAGTCATGATAATAAGAAATGCTGCTCGAAGAGTAAATTACTTCAAAGCTGGAGAATGGTCCTTTAAAAACATATAACATTTCTCATACCTGGATGTTGATGTGAAGTGCTAAAGTGGGTGACAAGATAAGATAGAGATTGATAGCTAGAAATCGTACCTACTTTGCGATTATTGAATTAATTACCTCTCGATCACTATCTAGAGTAACCAAGCCAAAATTTACAAGACACTGGTAATACCAATAATCACATACACTTTAGAAACCTGGAATTTAACTGCAGTTGATGTCACCAAACTGAGAGTTTTCTAAAGTAAGATTAAAAGGCGCATATATGGAGACATCAATGACAATGGAGTCTGGAGGAGACAGACAAATGATAAAATAAATAAAATTCTTAAGAGTGAGAATGTGGTACGATTCATCAAATCACAAAGATTGCGCTGGGCTGGTCATGTTGAGAAAATGGCGGACCAGCGAATGTCAAGAGCAAGAGCTCACATCGAGCTGTAATGCCAGAAGAAGAATCTGAGTCATTATAATCCAACATCAGTAATGTTCATTCTAGAAAATAGAATTTTTCAATTAGTGAATATGATACCAATCTATTATAATAGAGCTTGATCCACAGTTGAATAATATTATATAGAGTTTTTCTTCCATATTTTCGCTCTTTCAAGTCTTAATACATTTCAACCATCCAATTATCTCTCATTTCATGTATAATTCGACTATTTCACGCATTCCCATACGACTGTTGCAGCAGTTTTAGTGTTGAGTGTCAATCTCAAGATTTGCAACAAGTGACTTTCTACGAATATCACACTATTCTGACATCATAAATTGGCAGTGTGTTTCAGTATGAACATTCATATTGAGTACCTATTGGAACGTCTGCGGAACAAAACACAGGGGACGTTTCTAAACTTCCTACCAAGAGTATTCCTACCAGACTATTCACAGGTGTCATCCATGCTTTTATCTTAACGTGACCAGCATTTAACCATGTTTCATCTAGAAAAAACAACAAATCCGGTCTCAACTACAAAAATCTATGAAGAAAATTTGAACAAAGGGTTACAATGTTTGATCTTCATTAAAAATTTTCTATTGTTCATTTATTCCACTCGAAATCCATTCCATCAAAATTTTCAGAAACGTGGCTTTACTACCTTCATAAATGTCCCTCTCCTTCAAAATTTGCAATATCGTTGAGTAAGTCGACGAAAGTCGATTTCTATAATTTCATAGATTAAATTTCACTACATTTTCAGAAATCGTCGAGATTTGAAATTGGCCCTTTTTTCCCCTGATATTATCTCTGTTGTCAATTTGTATACATTGAAACAGTTTTTCTACTTATTTGTAATGCTTGAAAAAGTCTATCCACTATTCTTTGAACTAGGATGATGGTCCTCGTTTCTCTTCTCTTGTTCAAAATAGTCTCAATCTCTTCGCCAGCATTCTGCTTTGAGTTCTCAGTACACCTTGACCAGCCTTTGTAGTACAAACATGAGGGCGATTAGACATTTTACGAGCAATCCCGTATAACGTGTTGAAGTCTTCATAACACAGAGTGAAAGAAATGATACTATTTTCGTTGAAAGAGAAGTCCTTCAGCACAGACCCAGATGAAAAAGAATTCCCAATGAATAAGTGGCAGAGACTGATGATTTGGGTAGACTAGACTAGTTGAATGGTGGAAGAGTTGTTTGCAAACTGACACCCTTATAGTGAATCCAAGTAACAAGTTTACGGTTCTTAGTATAGTTCTTGTATACCACCCCAATGCCACAAGACAATCTGTTAATATTCATGGAAGTGGCGAATGTTTACAGTATAATTACTAATCACCAGTCATACCCAGGAACCTAAGCATTTTTTGGTCTACTGGAACTGTATTCAGTAGAATCTTTGATTTTACTGTTTTTGCTATTAAAATAAAAATAAAGTAATTTTAATCATGGAAAATGGATCTGATAATTATATTATTAGTACTTCTACTTTATCAGCGACACTCACTACAATTAACTTGATCACTGAGTTTTTATTATGGATTTTGGGAATATCGAATATCTATGATAGAGTACACTATCTATTTAAGTTTATCATACAATCATCAGCAAATCTATGATAGTTAAATTTGGACTGCAATTCTTGAGAAAGTCATGATCAATAAAGTGTTCCAGGTTGAATGTGGAACATGATGTAAAATATAGGTGATGAAAATGAGAAATTATTCTTGAATATTTTTCAAACTAACCATTGTCAGTTTAAGCAAGTGAAGTGTCCTGTATTGGATGCTAGCTCAAGAACTGTTATATAATTCGATTGAACAGAGTTGATGGAAATCATGGGAACAGTCAATATATTATACTTTTATATTCTCCAACAAGAATAATTTGACAGCAGATTCCATTGGAAGCCCCATTTAAAATGAAAATTATTTTTCAAATAATACTCAGTTTCAACATCTTATTTGATCCTCATATGGAACCAAATTCCTTCTTTCAAATGAGAAGATGATTATGTGATACATAGTTCTGATACAGAATCCCAAGAGAATATAAATCAGGGGTCATTTATTGATTTCTCAACATGTATCAGGTTGTTGATATGGTAGGTACCCAGTTCCACAACTGTGGTCGAGACATTTGAACATGGTTAAGTCCATTCAATGATTAAATCAGTAATAATTCGTTCCGCCAACACCAGCTACGTTTAATCACGATCAAAATTCAACCAATGGTCATGTTTGAGTGTCGTCGAATGGTGATCAATTATTTGAACATAGTCAAAGACTGGTTCGATCAATTACTTGCTTGTTTGTGGGTTATATTTTAATGTAATGAAAATTTTCGAAGTTTTAGTGTGATTGAATCTAGTTGTAGTGAGTTATCTATTAGGTTCCTTTTTTCACTCTTTCAAATAATAAATTATTATAGTATAGAAAAGGGGAAGGTTTTGAAAAAGATTTGCTTTATTCTTCTATTACACATTGGACCTATTATTAATCAATCCTTAGATAGACCTTGCTACTTCAATGTATCTCATTGGAATTGGATGTGTCATTTTCATAGAAAATTGTCGAAATTGATGATGATTGTAAATCTCTTTGTACGAGAATATTCAATTCATATTTGAATTATTATAGATGTGTGATTATATAAACGTCTGTGTCAGGGGCATATATGAGAAGGGAACCGTCCCGAAATAATGAATATGAAGAAAAATTAGAACAGTAATAGAAAAAAAAAGTATAGGTATCTCATATATTATAGTGTGAAGTAAAAAAGGAATTTAGCGCAATTATCCTCTGAATATGGGAACAAAACTGATATTGAGTTCTGGAGTGTTACTGTATTATAGCATTTATTCGGATCTTCATTTGATAATTATAATAATCCATTAATATTTGAATAATTGCAAGATCTCAGTAATTTCCAGCCATCAAAATCGATAGAACCAATAACTAAGTATGTATATTCATGTTTTGAATCTTAATAAAAAATGATTTTTTTCTGTCGCTTATGTGAATTTTATTGTTATTATATAATTCAAAAAAAAAGATAATTATTGTGATCTATGTAATTTTTCTGAAACTTTAAATGAGATATACATTGATGAAGATAATTTCAATCATTTATTAAATAATAATTTGTATCATGTAATAGTCCCGCTATGAGATTTTACCACTGTATCAGCTGCTGATCATGATGTATCCTTGCCATGATTGAATTCTGAAAAAACTAAATGAGTCAATATGTAACACAAACCCTGCTATTATATTCCATGAAGAACGGAATCGATAGCTCATCACTAGACGAAGTTATTGAGTGTTTAACGATTACCCCCCCCCCTCATACCAGTAAGTCGCTGGCCGGTCACATTTGAATTAAACAAACTATGCCAAGATTTTCTACTATTTTCTAATTCCAATAAAAGATTTTCCACCTCAACTCAAACGGAATTATGGGATTGTAAGTTTTCACCACCCCTCACAATCACCACACACGCAAAAATGTTTCTAGCCTTGCCATGATTGAATTTCTGAAAAAAAACTAAATGAGCCAATATGTAATACACAAGCCCTGCTATTATACTCCATGAAGAACGGAATCGATAGCTCAATATCAATATCTAATCTCCCAATTAACGGAATGACTTGAAATTTGGAACTTAAGGTCCTTACACTATAAGGATTCGACACGAACAATTTCAATCAAATGCAATTCAAGATGGCGGCTAAAATGGCGAAAATGTTGTCAAAAACAGGTTTTTTTCGCGATTTTCTCGAAAACGGCTCCAACGATTTTGATTAAAGTTGTACCTAAAATAGTCATCGATAAGCTCTATCGACTGCCACGAGTCGCATATCTGTAAAAATTTCAGAAGCACCGCCCCATCTCTGTAAAGTTTGATTTTAGATTCTCAATTATCAGGCTTCAGATACAATTTGAACAAAAAATTCAAATGGAAAAGATTGAGCATGAAAATCTCTGCAATTAATGTCCAGTAACATTTTCACCTAAAATTGAAAATAAGCTTGAAATCCGAGAAAATGTGATTATTAAATTGTAAAGTGTTGGTAACTGTTGATTCTATTAAATGATTCACTATGAAGAGAGAGCAGATCTCGTGTGTCTCCAGCGTTATAGTCCTGTCACCAGCTGGCTCAAATCTTTGAATAGTAGACTTGAGATGCGCGGGAGCACTAGCGTCAGTTGATCAATTTTCATAACGGCAAGGAAAGTTGTGTGAGTGTAATGTTAGTAAACAGAAGGTCAATCACTCACAGGTGTAATATTCGAAGTGGTGGGGGACGCCAGTGTGACGTCACGTGTAGTAAAAATGTGATAGAGTAACCACACTGAGTATACAGTTTATTCACTGTATTTTCAAATACATCGTCGTTCAATCCCCTCAAGATTGACCTAGAGCTTAAAAATTCTCCATATTCATAGCGAATGAATCACCGATTCTAATGATGTTGTTAAATATTCCATCTTCATTCAACTTGTATGAATAAAGTGAAGTTGAAAGTTCAACTTGTATAAATAAAGTGAAATTGAAAGTTTTTCAAGAATCTAGAAACGTTACACGAAAAAGTTAATAAGCTGGAAAATCGTTAGTAGGCAACGTTATACTATTATGATTTCAGATTAACCCATCAAAATCTGATAAACTAATGCATTGTAATAAAACGATAAACCGATCCCAATAATTTTGATGAATTTTATTCATGTAAATACACTGAACACAATATGTATCGAGCACATGCTCTACGAGAATCAAAATATCTCATCCCCGAAATTCACAAGCTGATGTATAGCCAAACTACAAAATATAAACACGACCTAGAAGATGAAGAAACCTTAAGGGTTGAAAGGAAAGGTTAGGAGGTGGGGTTTTTGCTATTATTTGGCAAAATGCTTGTATTATTCAAATTTTTGATAATTATTGTGAAGCAGAAACAGAAATCTTGCATGTCAGAAAATGTTTGTGTTATATAATTTGACTATACGTCACCGTATGATTTCAAGAATGCGATATTCTGTCTACTCTGTACTACAGCCTACGTCACGGCTACAGTTCCCCACTCCAATTAAATTTCAACTAAAATACTATAGATGAGTGACCAACCTTATGTCTACTAACTTTGATGTGAATGTACCACACCAGATTTTTTTTGTTTCTCAATATAAGTATCCGTTTAACGTTAATGGTTGAACAAGCCAATGTTCATACTTGGGCTTGTGCACAAGCACCGTGTGTGTGTGAAGTATCGGGGAGGTCGGAGTGAGGCAGTTTCAGTAGCTACCTCCTTTGACTTGGACTTGCTGAGTGATCGGGAGTGATGAGGATTATTGAAAATTGGGTATTCAGTAATGATAGGTCTATTTGAGCTATAGATTAGGCTGTGATGTATTATACGGACTTCTTTAATTTTAAGAAAGTCCGTATTATGATTATGTAAACATGGGGAACGTTATGCCTTGAATCCAATGCTATGATTTGGATCATTTTCAAAATGATCTTGAAAAAAAACTTTATGATCAGGTGATCTAAAACACCACTTTCTATACCGTAATACAGTAACGTAAAACAGAAAATGAATGACAATGAGCGAACAGTCCAATTAGGGTCCCTTCCCACGGGATATTTCTCGTTAACCAATAGTTTCGAAAAAGATGGAACATGTGCTTTTCAAATGTTAGTCATCAGACTGACAACCATGGTAGAAGAATTTTTCCAGAGAATATAATCTGTCTAAACAGAGTGAATGAATACAGAACAAAGAACACTGTCCTGTATTCATTGACTGTGGTGAGCATTGTATGGGTGATTTCTATTTTGACAGATAAAAGGTGGACACGTCAACCAGAGTAAATATAAGAGAGTGTAAAAAAGGAAACTAAGGCTTTGGACATACGAACGGTTTTTTTTTCGGCCCAGTTTTTTGTTGGCCTGTTTTTGCTGGGTGTATTGTGAAAGACACAGGAAGATATTGAGAAGGACACACTTTGCCGGGTCGATTAATCCCTCTTATCAACTACCCTTTCGACCAATACTCACAGCTTTTTCGCCTTTTTTTGGGCAACTGATACTATTCTAAAATGACGTAATTATCATCACTAGACATTTTAGACTATAAATTAATAATCTTCAGGAAATGAAAAACTATAGTTGACCAAGCGATGGGTTTCTCAAGCCCACTGCATTGTTGCCACTGGTGGCCACCCCTTACTCGACCAATCTATATACATTGACTATATTTCTACACCCTTCTCATACCATCCCTCTTCCTCTTTTCCGACATTACCTGTCACAAATTCTTTGAGCATGTCAGGTTCAAAAGTTCTATTGTGTCCTGAGTCATGACATTGAGAAATCCTATTTTATAATTTTTCTTTATAAATGTAACTATTTATAAACTGAACTATTACTTTATAAGGTTACTTGAAGACTTTTATAATAATCAATTGGAAGTGGAGTGATGTAATTTTATTATTTTATTCAATATTCTTGTAATGCCCATTTCACTCTGCATTTTTCAATTCGCATGAATTCTCATTTGATTCCCATCACACTTCATCCAGGCTTTGGACAGAGAAGACAAACAATACTCCTCACAATAACAATACTATCACACCCTCTCTCTCACACACATTCACGTTCTCTCTTACTAACCACCCTTAGTACAAAGTTGTAACAGTGTTGGTAGAGACGGGTGGTGGTGTCGAGAGCAAGCTTTGACCTTGAGGGACCCATTTTCGTTTGATCAACTATAGACAAAACCAAAAAAAATGTATTACAAATTGATATGATAAACCATATGTTTTCGTTGTCATTGATTCATTCATAAATATCAAATGTTGTTGATCCGTTACTAGTAGAAAGTCATGTTCAATTTTATTTGATTAAAGCTCTGCAAATGAAGAGTTTACTTATTTCAATTTAATCAAATAAAATGCCGACAAAGGAAAAGACAAAAACGATTGAAAACCGTAACTACGAAGAAGATAAGATGGAATCACATATTGACAATTTCTCAAGCCAAAGGAATTATCTATCGACCCAGATTCGCCTACGGCAGAGAGAGAGTGGAAACATTGGAAAAAGACGTTCGAAAATTTCTTAGAAGGAACGACAACCAAAGACAAAATGAAAATATTGGTAAACTCTTATCACCTGCTTTATACGAAATTGTGGAAAGCTATACTTCATATGAAGAAACTATACCCATGTTGGAAGATATGTTCGTTAAACCGAAGAACGAAATTTATGCACGATACTGCCTTGCTAATGCAAAACAACAAATAGGTGAGTCCATTGATCACTACTATTCTGAACTAAAAAGATTAAGCTTATCATGTAACTTCACTAGAGTGTCAGCCGAAGAAAACAAAAACGAGCATATTAGAGATGTTCTTGTTTCAGGGTTATGTTCTATTGAAATTAAAGAGAAACTTTTTCAACAAGGAGATTTGAGTCTACAAGAAACCGTTTCCCAAGCACGTGTTCTTGAATCATATGCCGACTCCTTTAAAAGTACTTGTTATACAAACTCTGTTGAAGAAAATAAAAACATAAGCTTGAGTGAATCTTTCTCAGATGTTAATGCTGTAACCCAAAATCGACAGGCAATTGTAGAGAAATCCGTTCAATGTCAACGTTGCGGATATAAAAAACACTCAAATTCTCAAGAATGTCCTGCAATAGGAAAAACTTGTCATAAATGTTCCCGAATTGGACACTTTTCCCATGTGTGTAAAAGTAAAACGCTCAAAGAAAAACTAACTACGTCAACTATTACTGCAGCTGGTATAGCCGTAATCTTTCTAAAGCTACAATTATTGTTTCGGTGAATGGAATAAATACACCAGCTCTTATTGATACCGGAAGTGTTGCCAGTTTATTGATGAAAAATTTGCAAAAACAAATAAATTTAAAACTGCATCAGATTCTTGTTTTATAAGATTTGCATCTGTTCAACATAACACCGCTACAAAAGCATGTGTTTATAGCAATATTGTGTACAAAGGAAATGAATACAACAATATTAAACTCTTGGTATTAAAAGAATGCTGTTGCATGTGTACTTGGTCACGATTTTTTGATGAATCACTCTACAATAAGTTTAGCATTCAATGGTAATAACAACCTCTTGTAAAGATAATAATTCTACAACCACACCACCCTTGAAAGATTGCCTCTTGGTGGAGGCCATGATAAAACCATGTTCCCTTTTCAATAACTTGACTCCCGATTCCACCCAATAACTACCCGATCCAGAAGACACCCACAAGATGACTATGAATTCATGAAGAATGAGGTCAATCGCCTCCTTACAGAAGGAATAATTGAGGAAAGCCAGTCCAGTTGGCGTGCCCAGCCTTTCATTGTAACCAATGGACAGAAGAAACGAATGGTCATAGACTATTCACAGACTATTAATAAATTCACAAATTTAGACGCATACCCTCTCCCATTGATCGAAGATCTTGTAAACACAATTGCCAAGTACAACTTTTTAGTATTGTAGATTTCAAGTCAGCTTACCATCAAATACCGATTCTTGAGAATGAACGACTGCCTTTGAAGTAGGCCGAAAACTTTATCAGTTCAAACGAATACCATTCGGAGTAACCAATGGAGTAGCTGCCTTCCAACGTACAATAAACGGACTTATAGAAAGAGAGAATTTGAACGACTGCTTTGCCTATTTGGATGATGTTGTCAATGTCAATGTAATGAGCCCAGGACCAGTTTGGCTGAAGAAAATGAACCGAAATTCAAAGCAAGATTCATCAGTAGAAGAAGTTGAATTGATTGAGGCAAACCAGAGTATGCTCACATTCGTCGCCCTGATGGACAAGAGTCTACTGTGTCGCTCCGTCATCTTGCCCCTAAGATAACACGAAAATCTAGCCGGGTAGAATGATATGATAAACCATATGTTTCGTTGTCATTGATTCATTCATAAATATCAATGTTGTTGATCCGTTACTAGTAGAAAGTCATGTTCAATTTTATTTGATTAAAGCTCTACAAATGAAGAGTTTACTTATTTCACAAATATTCAACTTCTACTGAAAACTTTTAACGCACGAAGAAATCAATGCGTTTTGAAGTGCTTTCCGGCAGAATTGAACTGAACGTGTTTGGGGTAGTCAATCCGACATGTCGCCGGTTACAGGTGGACTGTTTAGGAAAAACTGACAGGCTAGTCGGTACGTATATGGGGGGTATAAACTTGATATCTATAATATCCCTCAAAAAAAGCACAATAATCCAATAAAAACACATGATCTAACTGTATGTTGGAACTTCCACTTACACATACATACATTCTCCCAAAACAAGGAAACAAGGAATTTCGGTTAATTTAAAACTTGATTCAGTCATTGCATAACCTATAAAGATAAGAATATATATTTGATTTCATATTATAAAAGTTTGGAGAGAAGGGAATTTTCCTAGATCCTAATCCATCATTGTTTTGATACATGATTTTGTCTCTTTTTTATTTTTCATTCAATGGAGTTTATGGATTATATTGGAGTGGATGGAAATTTCCAGTTTTCATCCACTATATAATTATAAGATTATAAGATGGGAGAGATTATTTAAATGACAAGTAACAACCTTCTACTTGAATATATTTCCCTTAAAAGTGTATAATACGATAAATTGCCAGAAGAAGTTTCTTTCAAATATGCAGTTTTATGTAGACAGTGAGAAATCACAGGAAAGGTTATCTATGTATGAGAGTTTGATGGATAAGTATGATTTTTCAATATATCCAAAAAATGGTTTGGATATTAAGAGTATTGAAGATTTTGAACACAATAATCCATCACTATCAATATCTATATTCAGTATTTATAAGGATTCAAGAAGTGGAAATAATATAATATTTCCAATACGTTGTGAGAGAAGGAATGTAGGACAAATTAGAGTCCCTATTTTTTTCTTAAAAGAAATCAATAGATATTACTATATTTGCAATTTCTCCAGATTTATCAGATCACAGGTAACTAAACATAAGAAACGATTAAGTGATGTATATCTTGATAGTATTATTAACTCCTTCTATGAAAGTGAGAAGAAAGTCAGTTTTAAATTGGAATTGATAGCGTTTAGAAGATATTTGAGAAAATATTACCTACCTGCAACAATATATATCTACTCCAATACTCATTTTAGAGTTCATTATATAAAACAAGATAATCCTATTTATCAATGTGAGAATGTGTATTATGGAAATTTATCAAATTTATTCAATGAATTAAAACTATATTATGAATATAAACTAAAAAATTTTATTTTGATACTAATATACTCCTGAGATATTCTGATGAGGAAAATTTTGATTTCAATAAAAGTGACTCTTATAACTCCAACTTCTGTCATATTTGTGAAAAACCTTTCACAAATGAACAATGTAACATGTAAGAGATCATTGCCATTTCTTGGTTATTTTCGTGGATTGGCACATGATAGTTGTAATATTAATTTTACAAATCCAAATTTCATTGTTTGTCTATTATGGGATGGTTCACATATCCCAAAGATTATTAAAAGTCTGAAGGATGTTCCTGGTAGATTAAATATTGTAAATAAATCAGATAATTCATGTCTATATTTCAGTAAAATTATTGGACGACGGACAGAAAACAGATAAACGTTTCATAAGTTTTAAATTCATTTTGTTATCAATTTATTAACCCTTAATAATGATGATCAAATACCAACTGTAGATGAATTTGAATACATCAGAAAAACCCTATATGATAATTATAATTGGATATTTGCCATTATACTAGTCTACCTGGATATGCATATGAGTATTATTGCATGAAACAAGAATAAACCTTGATCCTATAAAAAATACTGAAGAATATGATTTCATATTGAATAGTATTCGAGGTGGTCTCAATAATTTCACAAAAAGATATATAAGTGCAATAATGAATTTACTGATGGAGATAATAATGGAAATAATTTTTATAATTGATTTTGATTGTAATTCGTTATATCCACATATTATGAAAACCTTCAAGATGGCAAATGGAAGATTACGTTTTCTAACGGAGAATGAAATTAAGAATTTTATAATTACTGATATAAATTTGAATGGGAATCTTGGTTATCTCGTTGAATGTGATTTTTTTTATGAGGAAAAAATGCATCATTATTTCGATAGTCTTCCACTGAGCTCGTCAAAATTAATGACCGTTTGATTTTAACACTACATCCACAGGAAAAGTATATAATACACATTGCTAATTTACATTAATGAAAAGACTAGGTGGTATCCAAATAACAAAATTCATAGAATTCTTGAATTTGAACAGTCATATTGGTTGAGCAACTACATGGAAAAAATCTATCATTAAGAGATAAATTTAGTGATGATATTTTTTTGAAACAAGTCATGAAAAAAATAAGCAATATGGGATTTGGAAAATTTTTACAGAAAGAGTATGATCATGTTTATAATGTATTGGTGAATAATGAAAAGGATTTACAGAAATATTGAACCATATTCAATTTCTAGACAGGACCATTTATGCCTATGAAGATGAGAATAATTTCATGATTGGAATAACCCTAGGAAAAAAAATATAAAGATAGCACAGCCAATGTATGTTGGATCTATAATACTTGAGCTCGGGAAATATTATATCTATAATTTCTATTATAATATTTTGAAATCAAATTTTGGTAGTGACTCGATAGATCTCATTTATTGCGATACAGACAGTTTGATATTGAATATAGAACATGAATACAAGAGTGTTATGAAAATATTAAAATCATTGCAGAGTGATTATTTTGATTTTTCAAATTTACCAAAAAATCATGAACTATATCAATTCAGAATAGACAGAAGTCAGGATTCTTTCGTGATGAACACTGTGGATCAATTGTATCTGAATTTGTATGTATATGTTTGAAAAACTATTCCTTTCTATTATTGGATGATATTTCAGGTAAGACAGTAGGTACAATGAAAAACAATGAATTTGCTTTCAAATTGATGAAAGATAGAATACTTAATATCATCCAATAGAATCAAATTATAGATATGTTAAGATAGACGGCATAAATACCCTCTCATTTGGTAATGTTAATATAAAATCATGAATTGAAACTTAACAAGGAACTCGGGATTCACTATATAGTAGGTTCATCCAATTTTTATTTTATTTTTTCATTCATTTATTTATTACAATGCAAATGACACAAATGTAATAACATTGAAAGATGAAATAATAAGGTAGTCCTTGTGCTATTTTTCTTTTAAATTTTAGGTGGACGAAGTCCAAGATAAGGTTAGAATTCACGTGTACAATTTTATAAAATTTTGGGCAAAATAAACATTAAAACTATAAATTTTGAACTTAGATGGCTTAAATTGATAAATAATTAGAAATATTCCACTCAATTGCCACTTTTAACGAATAATATTGAGTTATTTATGAGAATTTGGAACTATTCAAGAAACACAATGTAGTATAACAACACAAGTTTTGAATTTGTTATTACTGTTACTAAGTCTCCAAACAAACTCATTCCAATTCGAAACCTGTATAGTTCAAGCTATTAAAAACCTTTTCAAGGTATTGAATACTTATGTCGTGTTTACTCCCTCCTATTACAATTTTAATAACTTGATATTGTAAAATGAATACGATACTAAAGCCAGACAAATCTAGTGTGGATCCAAACTTAATATCTTCATGCCTTAAAACTATTAAGTAAGGACTGTGAGTTAAAGCTGTGACAGCTGAAAGAAATAGGGATGATTATATTCGTGACACATTTATTGCTGGAATAAAGTCTCCTACAATTCGCCAGCGTTTACTGGAGAATATTACATTAACACTAGAAGAGGCATATAGTCAACCCAGATCCTGGAACTTGCATATACACAATCATTAGCTTTCCAATCTTCATCCCAATAAATGCAACCTCTTCCCAAAATACGATACTCAAGCAAGCAATCAGAATACTGATTCAGAAAACTGTTTTTTAGCTGCTGCTAATGAAAAATGCTATTTTTTGTGGTAATCTGAGACATCCTCGGGTCAGCTGCCCAGCTAAAAATACAATTTGTCATAATTGTGGAAAACAGGGGCACTTTGCTAAGGTCTGCAGGTCGAGTAAATTACAAACCAACAATCAAAAAAATCGAAAGATATTATAACTCTATTGACCTAGCAGCTTCGCCCGGAGGATTGACAAAGAGTACAGTACAAGCACTGGTTAATGGAAAATCTGTCTCTGCTTTGATAGATACAGGGAGTTTTCTGAGTTTTATAAACAATTCTACGGCTTAACCTAGTTCTTCCTATAAGACCAGGTAGGGGTACTGTATCAATGGCAACTATATCAATCACATCCAATATAACAGGACAATGCTTAGTGGATCTTGTCATTCTTGATCACTGTGACAAACGAGCAAATCTTTCGGTCTTACCAGAGTTTTGTGCGGATATAATTGTTGGACATGATATTTTGGAAAACCATAAAAGTAATAAGTAGTTTTTGGTGTAAAAAAGCCGCAGTTAACCGTATACAGCGTGACAGCCTCAGCTGTAGAACCAGTGTTATTGTTTTCTAATTTAAAACCGGAATGTAAACCAATTGCAATCAAACATCATCGACACAATACGGATGATTTGAAGTTTATTGAAAATGAATTAAGTAAAATGCTTAAAGACGATGTTATAGAGTCCAGCATTTCTCCATGGGAGGCTCAAGCGTTAGTGGTTACAAATGAAATCATAGAAAAAGAATGGTCATTGATTACTCCAAAACTATAAATCGTTTCACATTACTGGATGCTTACCACTACCAAGAATCGATGATATTATAAACAAAGTTACAAACTATGAGTTTTTCAGTACTATCGACTTGAAAAGTGTATACCACCAAATTACGATAAGGAAAGAAGAAAAGCACTACACAGCATTTGAGACATGTGGTCAACTCTACCAGTTTAAACGCATTCCGTTTGGGGTCGCTAATGGAGTGGCAGTGTTCCAACGTGCAATTGACCAAGTTATACGGTCTGAACAGCAAGACACTTATGCTTACCTTGATGATGTTACAATCTGTGACAAAACACAGGAGCAACACGATATAAACTTGAAAAAGTTTATCACACTGCAAACAAATACACCTATCAATAATGAGAAGTCTTCATTGAAATCGATCAACTTGTTGGGTTATCATATATCTAACAAAAACTATCAAGCCTGACCCCAGCCGATTGGAACCACTAAAAAATTACCTCCACCTAGAGACACTGCATCGCTGAGAAGGACCCTTGGTATGTTTTTACATTATGCTTCACTAATACCAGATTATGCCACTAAGGTGATTCCTCTTGCCCGTACTGCATTTCCCTTTTCTAAAGCAGGATTACAATCTTTTGAACTATATAAAGTGAAATAATTGGATCTGTAGTAAGCTGCATGACCCTGAAGCACAATTCATTGTGGAAACTGATACATCTGAGAGCACCATTGCTGCTACTTTGACTTAATCGAACCGTCCAGTTGCATTCTTCTCAAGGATACTTTCACCAGCAGAACAAAGACATTCAAGTGTTGAGAAAGAAGCACAAGCCATTGTAGAAGCACTGCGAAAATGGCGTCACTACTTGGTTTGCAAACATTTCAAGCTAATTACTGATCAGAGGTCGGTAGCTTTTATGTTTGATAACAACCGTCATGGTAAAGTGAAAAATGAAAAGATAATGAGGTGGAAACTGGAACTGTCTTGTTTTCATTACGATATTGTATATAGACCTGGTAAAGATAATATGGCTGCGATGCTCTGTCTAGAGTATGTTCTTCAATCCAAAAACAGAAAATCTATTAGTTGATTTACATGAGTCTCTATACCACCCAGGCATAACACGGTTGTACCACTGGGTTCGGAGTAAAAACTTACCCTACTCAATTGATGAAATCAGACGCATAACAAACTCCTTCCAAGTGTGTGCTACTGTCAAGCCCAAATTCTTCAAACACGAAGGGATTCTGATTAAAGCCACTTCTACATTTCAACGGCTAAATATCGATTTCAAAGACCCTCTGCCTTCATCAAGTCGAAATCGTTATTTATTCGTAATAGTAGATGAGTTTTCACGGTCCCTTTTGCTTTCCCATATCCAGACATATCATCATCTACAGTTAAATCAAAACTGAAAACCCTGTTTTCTATATTTATGGTTCCTAGTTACATACATTTAGACAGAGGAACATCATTATGAGTCAAGACGAAAATTACCTAAACTCGCATGGAATTGCAACTAGCAGAACCACTGCTTACAACCCAGCAGGTAATGGACAGGTTGAAATATAATGGTATTCTATGGAAAACGATTGAGCAAGCATTAAAATCACTTAATTGTAATGGACAGGTTGAAATATATAATGGTATTCTATGGAAAACGATTGAGCAAGCTCCTAATTATTTGAATGAGAAATGTGTTGTTCACTCATGGCCCTTCGGATTGAACGGGAATAGTAAGGTGAACAAGTGATCCGGATCACTTTTTTATAATAAAGGTTCATTTGACCCGTCCATCAGTTCGTCAACTCAAACAGACCTTTTTTGTTTTCACCCATCAACTGGGATGAACCTTTTTTTGCTTGTTTATAGGAGAGCTGGTAGTCGATTGAACGAATTAATTAAAAGCGACAGTTATCGAGAAAATTTACCCGAATTAGTAAAGTGTTCCGAACTTCCCATCTCCAACCACAGCATCCCTGCTTATCATAGGAGGTGACTGAAAAGGACCCAAGATAACTCTAGAATTTACTTTGTTTCCAAACACACGGAATCTGTCCCATCAGGGCAGTTTTGGAGGGACAAAAAGAAAAAGTCCAAGAGACTAGAGATAATTGGAACTTCAGACATGAATCGTGGTAAAGAGACTGAGTCGAGGGTGACTAGACACCCTAGAAGTACCAAAATTCTGATTTGAATTCTTACCAAAAGAAGAGGAAATATACTGTTGTTATTAGGATCAAATTATATGGATCGTGGAGGAATTAAACAGAATAGTAAAATATAATGAATATATTGAATAATATAATACACAGTGTATGATACTAGTAATATTATTTTAGGTTTCAGTAAAACTGTAGCTATAATTGTTGGAATTTAATATGAAATGTAAAAATCACAAATCTATATTTTAGATTTTATCAAAATTTTTTGTTATTTTTAAAATTTGTCTGGTTTAAATAAAGGAAGAAATTGTTATTTCAGAAATATAGAATATAAATAGCTGACACTCTCCTGATGAATCATTTGTAAGATGAACCCCATCAGTGAGGTATCTTGTTATATTGATCAGTGATTCGATTTATTTATTATTATTTGCCATCTGACCACATATCTACAAATTTATAAAGGTATGTCTGCTCTATTATTTATTCCAATCTTTAAATTTGTCCTTATGGATTATAGTAATAATTATTGATAATATGAGCCGTATCTTCATTCAAATATGATATGTTACATAATTTCACCTTGAAATAAATTACTCCTAATAATCTGAGAGAATAATTATCACCATCAATATATTCAAAAATCTCACTTTCTGCTTCTACTAGATCGATCTGTCTAGAAGAGGTTCTAATTTTTGATATTATGGAATCATATCGTTGTGTTTTCCATTGTGTATTCAAATGATCAATAATACTACTCGGTAGTTGTAATGTTGAGATGTATTTTGATTCTGTTATATGACAAAATAATAGAAATACATTCTCATATAATGATGCTATATTAATAGGGTTATATTCTCATATGAGTACAATTCCAATGAACAATCATTCATAGCCAACCAGCATCTGAATGGTTCATTGATAAATCAGGCTTGATTATATGAACATCTACCAGTAGGTATCATAACTCTTATTCCACAAAAATCTGATTGAAAATTGATAAATGTGAAAATCCTTAGTAAATTGGAATCAATATGTAACATTTAAAGTTAACTAGTTGAGCAATTAGATGTGTCATGACCAGTCAGTAGCCAATTCATGATTATAAATGATCTCATCTGTGAATTCCCATATGTATCTATACTTATGGGTGGGAGTTGACGTCATCATAAAGGAGTATCCCCAGGGTGAGACTCTGTCACACTGTGACCTACTGATCCGACTATTGATGTCTCAAATGTGACATTTCAGGTACATACTTCGGGCTCAATTTGAGCCAATATAAGCCAATTTTCCAATCCCTTCATCTTTAAGGACAGATTATGGGGGACTGTTGATAGAGAGCACGTTCGGAGTAGATAGTTGTGGAGCCATGAGAGGTCGTACCGCTCGTATTATTCAAACCCCGTACGACCGATATGAACTGCTATAAAAATAAACTTCAAAATTTATTACACCACAAAATCTTATTTCGAATCAAAATCTTGAGTTTCAGACCTGGTATAGTTCATTTGACGAGAAAAAAAGTAGAAGGTCTCCAGCACAGATAATCTTTTACCTATTCTACCATAGAATAAACACAACAATCGTATCTTTTACCATAGACAGATAGACCTCTAGAGAGTATGATTTTCTCAATGTTTTCACTTTATCTTCATGATTTCTCAATGTTTTCACTTTATCTTCTCATCAAATGAACTATTGGTAGGTTAGTAGATAAGTCTAATATGAATTTCGATAACAATGAGATTAAGGCTCACTTTCCCAAAATTACGCTTAACTGAGTTAGTTTAAATAAGCCTCACTATTTCAAAGGTAACTTATTAGAGGTATTGTTTCTTGTTCTTTGTTAATATCATATTATTGTTACCTCTTAGAAACAAGCATTGTCACCTGAAAGTTGTTGTGGATAGCTCTGCTATATTATCAATAAATAATGCAAAATTATCTAATAAAAATAGATGGGGGGTGGCTTGTAATAGCACTATAAACAATAATTATAGTCCTCAAACTCCTAAATCCATAGGAGCACTTGCTCATATGCATGTGTAGCTAGTTACTCCACATACTCCAAATCGTGTCTCTTCAATGACAATACCTTTGGGTCCACCTTCCATACTAGTCACCAACAATGGACATTCATATACCTAGGAACAATAGCTGACCCTTTCCAACT